>NW_016107871.1:1162587-1168258 GCF_001604975.1 Cebus imitator
TGCAGTCTTGCTCTGTTACTCAGGCTGGAGTGCAGTGACATGATCTTGGCTCACAGCACCCTCTGCCAAACCACATCAAATATATACTGGATTAATGAATACACAAACACACACACACACATACACACACACACACACACACACACACACACATGAACATGACTTAGATTTTGGTCCCATATTCTTCATTCTCTACCACATTATGCCCTTTCTCTAGGACTGAATTAAGGACTTTTCAGCTCTTGATTGCTCACATAGATCACTGCCCTTGTTTTATTCCCCACACCAGATATGTGCCCTTAATAAGGCTTTAGAGAAAAGATTCATCCAGAGGGTAACATACATTTAAAATCAGATAGCTAAGGAAAAAAGTCATCAATTTTATTAGGGGAGCTGTGTTGAGTAAGAGCTTTCTTCTAAAACATCCTTTCAATTTGTGAGAAACAAGCTCAAAACTACCAGCACTTAATTTCTTGCCCCAAATCCCAAGGTAGAAAAGAACCATGGCTCTTCTTTTTTAATTTTCTATAGTCTTCAGTAAGGGAGAAACCACATCATTAGATCTATCAGATACCACCTGATTATGGGTTCTTGCCTAGTTCTGGAGTCTACATTAACTCCTGACAACTTTATTTGAGGAAATATTATTTTGGGGAACCAAGTAGAGCAGACGTGAAAACCAGGGGATTTCTGACAGCTTCCTGGTTTGAAATTTCCTTTTTAGTTTTTCACATTGTCTAAGGAAGATAAGCTAAAGATTATTGAAAATAAAACAAAGCTTTGCCAGGTACTGTGATATGGAAAGCCAGGGCTCAATGTTCAAAGAATTACACCTCCCTGTTGAAACAGCCTTGCTTTATCATGTGTTAGACTCTTGGCTATTCTTCCATGTCTCTTGTGGCTGAGCCTGTCCCTGATATGAGTTCAACTGGGCCTAGATTAAAAACCAATTCAGTTCAAAGAGCATTTGAATCTAGATACTAATTATTCTTGGCCAGTGAAACAGCCCTATGGGAGACTTTATTTATTTATCTTTATTTAAGTGATGTAAAAGTCACAATTAGCTTGATAATGATAAGTACAATTTAGTCATAAAAATAATCTAAGCCATTTTATTCACATATATTTTGAGCAGTTACTATATCATAGATGCTGTTCTAGGTACTGCAGATATTGTAGGAGACAGAAAAATTGAAGGAAGACAGAAAATAAGGAAATACATTGAAAATATTTTTTGACAAAAGAATGACTAAATTGTATCAGTCATTAACAAGCTGACTATGGTTTTAAAAATCACTTACAAAGAAGACTTCAATGGGATTGTTTCACTGGCCAAATATAGCTCATATAGAGGTTCAAATGCTCTTTGAACTAATTGGTTTTCTGTCTAGGCCCAGCCAAAGTCACACCAAGGATAGACTTAGCCGCAGGAGACATAGAAGCATGGCTGAGAGTATAAATACAATTTCAAATAAAGAGTGTGATGTGATTGAAAACATCTTAGAGTAGGTGTATGTGTATAGGTTCTTTAGGCCAAGGTGATCATGGAGGACCTCTTTGAGAAGGCACATCCAGGTTGAAATTTGGAGAATTACAAGGAGTTAGTCATTCAAAGACCAAGGAAACAGCATTCTTTGTGGGAGAAATGAGGCCAAAGACTTAGGCCATTAGACAGCTTGGCATGCAGGCAGAACTATAGGACCAGTGTGGCTGAGTATAGTGTGGAAGTGGGGATAGTGTTTGGTGGTAATGTTAGATGAGTGGAGCTTGAATCATGGAGTACAGTGGGGCTCAAAGACTCTAGTGGAAGTCACCAAAACATTTCAGAGAGTCCACAAAGCTGACACAATTGTCATAGCAATACTAAATACTGCTTTCCTTTTTCACGTTGGTTCTCTGATAAGCACACAGTAGAGTTTTCCAGAGTCTACATACAATCATTCCTAAATCTCTCAGATTGCTGGGATCTCAAGGAAATCAACTCATCTAAAACTTAAGCAAAGATAGTATGTTAAAAGAGAGATGGTCTACTAGCCATAAAAGTTGATCAGAAAAGTTTCAGCTAAAAATTTTAATGAGTTAAAACAGAAGGTGGCTAATATTCGAGTATAGAACCTTTGGGAGCTGCAGACACAGGGACTTGACACTCACTCTCAGGCTCTTTTTTTGTGAACTTTATTGGATATTCATGAGAAAGATGAGAGGCAGCTGAGAGTCCAGGGGAAAACTCCCTGGTGGTGCAGGGCGTGGAAGAGGGGAACAGCAACCTCCCTGGGAAAGGTGTGAAGCCCCAAACAAGTCCTTCAGGTGGAACTATCAGACAAATAATTCAAATAGTTATTATGTTAATGGCTCTGCTAGAAAAATGAATAACATGCAATGTCAGATGATGGACTTTAGCAGAGAGATGACAATTATAAGAAACAATAAAAATTCTAGAAGTGAAAAACAGATTCAAAATACCTTTGACAAACTTAGTAAACTCAATACAGCCGAGGAAAGAATCAGTGTGATTGAAAATAGGCCAACAGAAATTAACCAATCTGAAACACAAATAAGAAAAGGAACTGAGTATCTTAGAGTTGTGGAACAATATCAAATGGCCTAGTATGTCATATGATTGAAATTCTAGAAAGAGAAAAATGTGAAAGAAGCAATGTTTGAAATATATGGCTGAGAATTTTCTAAAATTAATGATGGATGACAAACTACAGATCTAAGAAGCTTAGAGAACAACAATAAAGATGTTTAAAACCCTAGACCAATCTTCTGAAAAACAAAGATAAAGAGAAAATCTCAAAGGCCATGAATAAAAAAAAAAAAAAACTACATAAAGAGAAGCAAAGATAAAAAATAATGAGCCACTTCCCCTCAAATCTCTGCAAGCTAGAAGACAAAAGTGACATCTTTAAAGTGCTGAAAGAAACAAATTGTACAAAATTATTACATGTATCCTGAAAATATGTACATCTATTATGTATTAATAAAAAAAATTTTTAAACCCAACTGTCCATCCAGAAATCTATATCCAGCAAAAATATCTTTCAAAAACATTTTTTTCAGGCAAAAACTTGGTCAACTCATTATAAGCAGACCCGTTCTGTGGAATAAAATACCAGATTAAAGAAACTTGGACCCACTTCAAGATATGAAGAGCACTGGAAATGACATTAATGAAGGTAAGTATAGAAGTATTTTTTCATCATTTTAAATTGCTCTAAAAGATAACTTTCTGTCTAGAGTATGTAGTATTGTATCTTCATGGCATATATATGAGTAAAAGGTATAAAACAATAGTAAAAAGAAGGGAGAGAGGAACCAAAAGAATATTGTTCCAAAATTTCTTGCTTGCCAAATGAAGCTATATAATGTTTGAAGGTAAGCTGATTAATTAAAAAGATATGTATGTGTGTTATGTATGTTCATTGTGTCACTGTTTACAATAGCAACGACCTGGAACCAACCCAAATGCCCATCAATGATAGACTGGATAAAGAAAATGTGGTACATATACACTATGGAATACTATGCAGCCATAAAAAGGGATGTGTTCATGTACTTTCCAGGGACATGGATGAATCTGAAAACCATTATTCTCAGCAAACTGACACAAGAACAGAAAACCAAACACCACATGTTCTCACTCACAGATGAGTGTTGAACAATGAGAACACAGGGAGGGAAACATCACGCACTGGGGTCTATTCTGGGGTGGGTGGCTAGAGGAGGGATAGCGGGGGATGGGGAGATTGGGGAGGGATAACATTGGGAGAAATACCCAATGTAGGTGATGGGGGAATGGAGGCAGCAAACCACTATGGCATGTGTATACCTATGTAACAATCCTGCAAGATCTGCACATGTACCCCAGAACTTAAAAAGAAAAGATATATATGTGTGTTTACATACATACATATATACACACATATATATTTATACACACACAAATATATGTGTTTAAATATATATACACAAATACATATATATATACACACACACACACACACATCTATGTATATATACATAGATGTATATAGATACATATATATACACATAGATGTATATATAAAACCCTGGAAGAGCAATCACTAAAAATTTATTTAAAAGAGACATAAAAATATCCCAGCTTTAGTTTTTAATCTGATAAATATCAATAGATATAACCAAGCTCTTTGATTTCCTCACTAATTTCTAAAAGTGTGAGAGAGTCCTGAGACCAAAAAGTTGTATAAGTTTCAGTGTAGCACCTTGTAGGCCCTGGTAAAGAGTTTCAGTTTTATAATAAATGCAATTGGAAGCCCTTTGAGTTTTAAGCAAGGGTATAACATAACCATATTTGCATGATGAACAGATATAGAGAATGCATTGCAGAGAACAAGAATGGAGGGGGGAAACAAGTCAGGAGGCTACCATAGTAATCGCAGCCCTATGCAGCTGGGGCTTGTACAAAAGTGGTGGCAATGGTGATGAAGAGCGGTGGATGGATTAGGATGATTTTTAGATATTGAAGGGATTGCATTTATAAATGACCTGTGGATGATGGAAAAAGATCAGTCCAGGGTAATGTCTAGATTTTTCATCAACCTATTGATAAAACTTCATCCATTTAAAACATACACCAAGATGAGTATAGAAAGATACATATGCCTATGAAACCACACCACTGTAGTACAGAAATATAAATATTTTACCAATCTAAAACAGTTCTTTGTGCTCCTTTGCAGGACCTCCTAGATTTTTTTAACTTTAGCAACTGAAAAAAATAATGGTGTACATTTCCAAGGTGCATCCATTAAGGAAGGAATATATTTAGAAGAGGAACGTAGATGGCAATTGAGAATGTTGGCCTTAGACTGATAGGCTATTTCCAATGGTTATGCTTCATATCCTCCAAGAAGACTTTCATACCCATTACTCCTTGCTACTCTTCACCTGGCAGAGAGCCCAACTCTGCTCTGCTATGACACAGTGCAGTTCCCACTATAGCATGCTTACTATGCAGCTGTGATTGCCATTATATCCCTCAACACAATGAGTGCCTAAAAACAATAACTGCATATTTCTGCGCAGGGTCTGGTACGTATGGACATGCAATAAATGACTACATGAATAATCATTCATGAATTCTTGATGACTAAATGAATATGAACAATTCTTAATTTGCTGGAGTTTGCTGTCATTAATGATGCCATTCTTTATACCTCACTGACATACAAAAAAACCCACCGTCACCACCACTTGCATGTGGGCTGTAAATTAATGTTTTATTGGTTGAGAAATCTTCCTTGATGTGACTCTAGCTTTTCTAGGCAACAGATCGTATCTGAAAGATGGCTGGTTGGGATGAAAAGGCATTCTAGGATTAGAGTAATGATAATTGATTAGTAGAGATTCCAGCTTCTTGAGCTCTGATTGCTGACACAAGGCATTCAGGCAGCCTTCAAAATATGCCCTGTCCATATTTTCTGTAACATACTCAATGCCATTACAGAAATATCTCCTGGGTGAACAATGAGGAAGGCTTAGCTGTGCATCACGTTGAAAAAAAAAATCAGCCGGGCACGGTGGCTCAAGCCTGTAATCCCAGCACTTTGGGAGGCTGAGGCAGGTGGATCACGAGGTCAAGAGATCAAGACCATCCTGGTCAACATGGTGAAACCCTGTCTCTACT
>NW_016107871.1:1168431-1180183 GCF_001604975.1 Cebus imitator
AAAAAAAAAAAAAAAAAAAAAAATTAAGTATAATATACAATTAAGTACCTGATAATTTTTTACACATGTATCCGCCTATATACCTCCAAATCAAGATATAAAACATTTCCAGTACCCCAGAATATAAGAGTAAACTAAAAGTAAAGAGAAGAAAATTCACTGGTCAGTCTGAATTAGTGAAAATAGACTAAAATATAGAGAATTACAGCTTAAATTATATTTTAATTTCCATCTATTAAATAACGAAAGTGATTCAAATGCATCTTGCATGCCATGTGAAGCAGTATAACATTACTTGAAAGTAGATTGGTTAATTAAAGATGTAACCCTAGGGCAACCACTAGAGATTCTTTTAAAGAGGTATACAATTTAGTTAATACAGGAGTACCTATTTTGAATCATTACATTTCTTGTTCTTTTACATAAAGATGATTCAAAACTTTAAAAAATATTTTTAACTTTCTCCTCCAAACTCATTATATTTATGCTTCCATTTGCTTCACAACTAGTTTTATCAAAGAAAGCAGAAAGAAAAAAATTCAAGGGCAAAGCAAAGAAAAAGAAAAAATTCAGCATAGGCTGTTGAATAATTGAAATGTTCAAATTAGTGGGATCTGAGCTAAAATGGTTGTACCTAATAATAAAGAGTTATGTTCTGCGTTTCTTGTCCTGGTCAGCTGTATTATAGGTAATTAGTGATGGTGTTCTGGGGTGAGAAGACCACACTGCCTCTTTGAGTACCTTATGGATTCAGTCACTGATCTGAAATACGTCAACACTCACAGAATGAAAACAGGAGATATGAAAATAATGTCTGCCTGCATTTTATCTAAAGTCAGTTTTCCTGGAATAGTTTCAAAGGAATAACGCATTTATCCAGGAGAATACTATAGAAGAGACTGACAGGCATTGCATGGCCAATGTTCTTCCAATAATAACAATACCTTGTATTTATTAGCTGCTTTAAACTTTTTACTTGCTTTTACATATATTATCTCATTTAAGATCATTTTCAATGTCTCCTAAAGCACACATAAATGCTGGATTTCAAACATAGATGAACTTGCAACTGATTTTGAAGCCATCATAAGTTGCTGTGGATGTACCCACAAGAATGTGTCCTCTGTAACAAGAACAGTATGTGTCTTTAAACCTCTAGTGTTAAAAGGCTGACAGTTGACAGATTACTGTAAGAGCCAAGCTCTTTCCCAAGTCCCTCCCAGGAATCATTTGCACTTTTTTCAGATATGGAGTATTCAGGATTGTTTTTAATTTGGAGCCAAGAACTTTGTCTTTTCAGCTGATTCTTTTTCTTGTTTTTACCTGTATCCCCTTAAGCTGAGATTCTAAGGAGAGTGATTAAAATCAAACATATACCTTCTTCTGTGGCCAGGGAGAGAACATTCTGTAAGGCAGGAGGAATTACCAGTAGAAGGAACAACAGATTTTAAGTAAAGCCTTCCAAAATGACATTAAACTAGACATTTGGTGGGGAGCGGGTACTGTTTGAGGGCATTACAAAGTTGGAGACAGATATATATTGTGATTCTAAAAATACTGGTCAAGGAGGAAAATAGTTAAAAACCTGTATAGATCTATTCAATACTGTTCATGATGAAAAATTTGAGAACCCAAAGGCTGCCACTGACTGTATGCAGTTATTATGGTAGAGCTTCAGAACGTGAGTTTGGATTAAGACTGGATTATATTTGATTCCTAGCACCATGACCTAGGGTGACTTACTAAACTTCTCTAGGACCCCATGGCTTTCCCTGTGAAATGGGAATATGCAGGAAAACTGCCCAGAGAAGTTAAATAATCCACCCAAGATCACACAGTCAATAAGCAGCAGTGTTTGTATTTGTGTTCGAACTGGGCAAAGACTCCAGAGCCTTAACTCTTACCCACAATGGCTTGATCAGGGCCAACATTAAGCAAAGCATTATTTGCTTTTGATAGTCCATATGTCCCAAGATGCCTGAAGCAGTCCAGTGTATGCCTGGCATAGTTATTAACAGCACCTCCTTCCACTTTCCAAATTGTCCTGACCTCATTTGGACAATACATATTATGGTCTTCCTAGTCCTTGATTACTCTCTATCCGCATCTCTCATTGGGCCTCATACCTCCATTTATCACCATTCCCGAAGCCCCCCATGGCCTTACGATGCCCTAAGCTGCTTCCACTCCTCTGTGCTGATGCCTTTTAAGGCCAGATGGCTACAAATGCCAGCAGAACTGCCTTAGCTCCTGCAGATGCCATAGCTACCCCTCTTCTCCCCATGATATTCTTCGCTCATCTTTGGGCTTCTCTGCCCACTCTGACAATATGCCTTGATTCCCTCTACTCACATGGTGGTCTTAGCTTGGAAGTGATCTCAGCATCCACTTTGGATCTGGCATTTGTTCCTCAGTTCCATGCACCCCTATGCCCCTGATTCCAGAAAATTCTCTACTGTGGTTTTGAAACAGCCTGGGTTGGCTTTGTGACTATGTTTCTTTTCATGAGAGGCTGGTGATTGAAAATTATGACAAATGTTCTCCAGCTGGGTGCCCCTCCCTATAAAGAGGCTGTTCCCCCTCTAGGAGGAAGGAGAACATTGAATATCTACATATTCTCTGTTGAAAGTGTCACTTGTTTAAAAATTATTCTTGTGCAAAATATTTGTTTCACATAAATGTGTATGTGTCTATGAATAGGTTATAAAAGACTTGCCTCTGATGTTACAAACAAAAGAATGAGAGATTAAACCAATGAGCCTGTAATTTTTACCCTGTTAAAGGGGTAAAATCGGGACTTCTTTGCTCTTAGTCGGCACCCTGTTGTCCCCCCGATCCCCTGTGGAATGTGGCTGCAAGGCAACAGCAGCCTCTCAACTGACCCCACCCCTTTGCGGAGTAAACCCAATCCACATGTGCCCCGTGGCCTGGGGCTAAAGATTTGGAGGCAGGGATGGCAGGGAGCATCTTTTCTTGAGATCAGCTTCAGATCTTGATGGTCCAGCACCTTCTGCCATTTTGCAACTCAAAAGACACAAACTGAAAGTCCTCTTGCAGAGCTGGGGAGATCATTTCATGTGAAGGCATGTGCTATAACCCAGTGCTACACAGTAAGCACCCACATGTGTTCCTTCAATTAAAATGGAGTTTCGAGTGGCTCTTCCTTAAAACAATTCGTAATAATCATCCAATAAATTCCGTAAACATTTAAAGACTCTTGATAATCTTTTCTATCTCTATTACAGTTATAATCTTATTATGACCCTATTTACCCAGTGACATAAATAATATGGTTTCAATGTCACCAGGCGAATGCCTAGCTTAAGGTCACACAGCTAGCCAATGGCTAGCCCAGGCCCAAATCCAATATTCTGAAAAATTCCTTCACATATCTCTTTACTTCTTTTTAACATAAAACCAAAATAGCCAAAGAAAAGAGGTGAAAACCCACCATGTGAAAGAATATTCTTTTAGACAGCTTGTTCAAAAAATAGGCCTAGTATTGCATGTAAATGAACATTGTGGCCTTCATTTATATTCAGGCGATTTAATGTGCAGAAGTGAAGCGTAGAGCAGGGTATGACCATTATCATGCTGTGTTCATCTGATGCATCTGGATGACTTTAAAGATACACACGCAAAGAATTTGGCAAATGTAAATGTCCTCTGACATTTACTTGGTAGTAAACATAAGCATCCAACTTTCTCAGCATTGTTTGCTTCGTTACTCAAAGTATACTCTTTTCTCTGTCTTTGTCCTACCCAGTTAAAAAAATCCATTAAATTACTTTATATCTTTTTAAAAATGTCAGAACACTAGGGAGAATGACAGGACACTAAGTTCAGCAAGCAGTGAGTTTTACATCAGTCAACTTGCCTAATGTAAAAACCAGAAAGGAGGAAAGCAAAGGGGGGGCAAAAACACTTAAAGTTGAATGTTTATACCCAAAGGAAATGGAGTTTTCAGTCACAGAATTGCCTCTATGTCACAACTTCAGCGCTTAGCAAGGGTGCCCTCTTTGCCAACATGTTGAACTTTTTCATTTATGTCTTCATCAGGGATGGCTGATGTTTAAAAAAGAAATTCTCAAACTTGCTCAAATAAAGAGGAAGATCATTTCAGGGTGCAAGCAGCAGTGGGTTTAAGAATAACATGAACTTTGGAATAAGAATTGAGTTTTTGCTACCAGTCACTAGCAGTGGGACTTCTGTGAGTGTGTTACTTAAGCTCTCTAGGTCTCAGATTTCTCAGCTGTAAAAGTAGAATAGTAATGGCTCTTGCTCTATAGGGTTGTTTGAGGATGAAATGAAACAATATATGCACAATGCTGTGGTTATGTGTTCAGTAAGATTGATCATTATTTGTTTATTGGATACTGAGTTTGAATATTGAGTCTTCATGAAGACTGGAGATGAAAAGTTGATAGGAATGGAAAATACTTCCATCTCTTTAGGGCCACAGGTTCATTATTTGTGTCTCCTCTGTAGTCTTTCCCTTTTTCCCTTTAGTCTTTTCTCTTTCTTGATGGATCTACTCAGTTTTCTTTGTGTCTTTTGACTGACATGGACATGGCCCAATGGAACCACTAATCCTACATCTCCTTGGCTTTACATTCTGGTGCCCATCAACAATTGACTATAGATTCTCAATATCTTAGTTTAAACTAAGGTCAATAAAGATAATCTGATTAGCTACTGATCAGCCAGTGGAAGAATATTCTGAGTCAATTTTTTGCTCATAATGTAATCAAGCTAATTGTCAAGTTGTTGACTTTTAAGGATGAATGAAGTTGCCATTCATCCTGACTTTGAAACTCATCATGGTTCCTTCCATCACCCTAGGTCCTCTGGCCTGTAGATTCAAGGCCTTGAGTAAAATGCTTTCCTTGTCTAAAATCCAAAAGATCTGTTACTTAATATGTTTAGGCTTCTTGTAAGGTCTGCAAACCTTTCAAAGGGACATTTCAAAAGCTTCTGGACTTAGATACTTGTGTCAAAAGGGAAGCAGCTGTTTCTGTGTTTGCAGAGAAGAATAAAATTAAACAAATGCAGAGAAGAGGCTCGTGTTTAATGAGAATTGGATTTTAGTAGTGTTTGGACTCACCACCCGGCAGCTTGATTCTTCTTCTCTGTCCAACCTCTTACCATTTCTTGATTCTGCCTCATGCTACATACCCACCTTTCATTTAGCATTTCCCTTACATTTCACTGGAATACTTTACTTCTTGCTTCACAGCACATTTCCCCTTCCTTAGACTTTATCACCACTTCTTTCCTTTCAAGAGTCTTTTGTTCATTTGATTTTTGTTTGCATTGTCTGTTGTGTTTTGCTTTTGGCTAACAGAAAGATAAAGAAAAAATATAAATTCTTGTGTTGTTTTTGTTTATTTCTGGGAACAAACATTTTCTCATTTTCTGTGGTGAAATCTCACAGCCCTCACTCAAACCAGTTTCAAAAACACAGTATTAATCTCTTGCTGTTTACATGTAAGTGATTTCAGAGAGTTTTTGAAATGTTTAAATACATGGTCACAAGCTGTGGTTTACCTCCCAACTTTGTTTGGTAAAAACAAACTAAAACAGCAGGGCTTTTTCTCTTTAGCCTTGGTTCATGGCCACAGAGTTTCTCCCTTGAATCAGATTTTCATTATTCTATCGTATCTTGAATGTTGTAAAGTCACGAAGTAACTCACTCTGAAAATCTCTAAGTTCACATCACTCAGGGAAGAATTATGTATGGTTATAAAGGTGTCAGCATTTTTTACTTTTATTAAAATATCAGCAACTGCTGATCAGCAGTATTTTTAATTAGTTTGTCCCACAAATATTTGTTGAGCACCTACTAAGAACTAGAATCAAAAGGAGGAAAAAATGTAGAGGGTAGGTATATACTGGCAGTTGTTTAGTGGAAGAGTAAAATAATAAATGAATAAATTGCGCAATTGTTTGAATTTCCCTATGATTACAGCTAGTGCTCGACTTACGACCACGATTGGCTCCAACACACTGGTCGTAACACGATTTGGTCGTAAGTTGAGTAGGCTATATGTACAGTACTGTGAAATGATGTTATAAAAATCTTTAAGTCATATTTTATCATAATTTTCTTTCATTATTGTTATATATCATAATTTTCTTTATTCATTTTATGCCATTTGTATCATCTCTACATCATTTTGTTTCTTATTTTTACATTCATCAGGTTTAAGTAAAACACTGCATTACCAGTACAACTGGTTTAATATTTGCAAAACATACAAAATTACAAAATACAGGTGCATACAAAAATACAAAATACAGGTGTAAAAAATACCATAGGAAAAATTTTCCCAATTGCAAAACATATCAAAATATATAAACATGTAAGAAACATTTTATTGGCCATTTTTGAATTTGATCTTCCATCCAAATATATAGCAATTTCTCCATTTCGTGGATGGGCCCGCTTTGTTGCTTTGTTATAACTGTTGATCGCATGGGTGCAGAATCTTTCACAGCTTCACGAATTCTTTATCTTTCAAAATTGTCGACACAGTCGAGTGTGATAACTTCGTATCATGTGTGATCACATTCACTTTCTTTCCTCCTTCGTACTGCTTAATTACCTTCATTTTCATGTCAAGATCGATGGCCTTTCTTTCCTTCTTGGCAGTCTGAGGCATAGACAATTTCCTCTTGATAGACATCTTGGGAGGGGTTTAATGAAAAATATCCAAGACACAAAACACAAATTGCTGTACCGAGTCTGGGATAACAGTTGAAATGGTGCACGCAGAGATGGTAGTGCTGCCGGAAGCTAGTCTGCACTGTCGTACGCCCAGCTGGGCAACGTTTGCACTGCCAGATGCGGAGCAGTCATGGCTAGCGATTGTGGTCGTAAAGTCGAATGGTCGTAAGTTGCATAGGTCGTAAGTCGATGAATACCTGTATGGAATAATTATACTAAAGATTATTAGGAACTTTTACACATTGATTTTACCCTTAGAAGAGGAAAGATCACTGAATACAAATGTTCTTTATTCATTTAAAAAATGAACTAAATTTCAATCTTAATGTGAGATATTAATTTATGTCTACTTTGTATTCACACATTTGACAGATATTTTCTGACCCTCTCTTATGAATTAGGTTTGGGCTCTGCTTTACAAATATAGTTATATATAAAAACAGTTGTTTATTGCTGAGTCAAGAATTAGGCAAGTAATCATGTGCATATATTCCTATAAATTAAGTTCAATGCTATGAAGAAAAAGTAAAAGAGGCTGTGAAAGCATCACAAGAAATCTAATTTGGTTGTGGTGTTGTGATATTAGAGCAGCATGTAAGCTTGATTTAGACAGGCCTGGGGACAGATCTGACTGCATTACCTACTGGTGTTATGACAAGACTTCATCTGTGAAATGGGCATACAAATAAATATTTCTTATTTTGATGGCTTATTGCAAGGATGAAACAAGCACTTATGTATAGAATAAGTGCTTTTGAAAAGTATCCTTTACTGATAATTCTAAAAGGCAAGTAGAACTAGGAATCACAGAACAAAGAGGTAGAAAAATAGACATTATCTGGAAGCATCTATGCATTCAAAATCCCAGTGCAGACGATGATGACCTGAATATCAGGTGCTATCAAGCTTTCCTTTGCTCTGAAAACCAGTGTCTCTGTTTTTGAATGTTATGACTCCATTTCATCTTGATCCGAATTGGTGGATGGTCGAGGGCAGTGTGGGCATCTGTGTGGGTCTGGTCATTATGTTTTACATCCGTTTCCACTGTTATCTGCACATCATCCATCTTGGTCCTTGACGTGCCTTGAAATATGAGCTTTGCCTCCACCAGGCGTCTCTTCACATTTTCCTTTCCAAAGCTAGAAAGAAAACAATTGCTTTTCAAATGTATTTAGGGCTTCAGGAAGGTAATAGCGTGAGACCCAAATGCCCTACTGATTTCCTAAGCATGCGACTTGGAGGCAGGCAAGCCAGCTGCTGCACACGATCCTTTGTGGGGTCAGGTCTAGAAGGCCCTTTCCACTCCCCAAGCCCCACAAATGGTTTTGCAAAACTCAGCAAGAGTAAGGCAGCTTCTTCACCCATCAGTTTCTTTCTAGTCCTGTGTCAGCATTCTAAGATGAGTGATGAAATATGTAGGTGCAGAATATGTTATATTCAGTATTATCCTGCATTCATTAATGGTTTTGAAATAAAGACAAAAGCAGTAATAATAGCCAATGTGTTTGAACCACCTACAGTATACCAAGAACCATGCCAAACAGTGTCCTGGCTTGTTCCTTTTTTGTTGTTAAAACCCTATGGAGAAGGAACTATCATTATCTGCTTGTCAGGCATGAGGAAAACTGACGCTCAGAGGGACTGTCCCTTATCTAAGGCCCTCCAGTTTGTAAGTGGCAGAGCTAGGTTCCAGCCAGGTCTTCCTGTTATATCCATTAGAACACAAGATAATGAGATGATATCCATAGTTGTTTTTACTCAATCATTCACTCAGTCACTCCACAATGATTTATTTATCAAGTACGTATTATCGGCCAGACAGAATTCTTGACACTGGAGACAGAGCAATGAGAAACAGGTAAAATCTCTATCCTCATGAAACTTACATTTTGGTGGAAGGAGACAGAAAATAGACAAAATAAGTAAATTTTATATTATAGTGGAAAATGACAACTGCTAAGGAGAGAAATTAAGTAGGAGAGGGCATGGCCTAATTTTAAATAGGGACATCATTTAATATATTTCAAACATAAAGCTTATCATTCAGGGACTGACGCTGAGAACACACTTGATATAAGATCTTTTCCTTCCTCCTTAGGGAAATCTCAGGCAGTTTCATCCAGCAAATATACAAGCCATTTGTGCCTTGACCCTCAAATGCGTAAAGACATTCACAACATCCTGGAATTGGTGTGTTATTTCATAGGCTCCTCTCTCTTGAAAGTCACTGAGTATGGAAATAAGCAAGTACTTGGAAATTCTGTAAAGACCTCTTTTGGTTAAGAGCTGATGTTGAAATAGGTTTGGCCATAAATGCTTTTTTTCCATCCAGAATAGGTTTGAAGATATATACATGGCGGTAAAACAGAGCTGCCAGATGAATTTTTTATTTGCTTAAAATCCACCAGCAAATTTACCACTGAAGAAAAGCCCTGGCCATGATTCGTATATCTTCACAATACCCTGAAAAACAAAAACTACAAAATGAATTGTTTGAGGCTCAAGTTTGCATACTTGCCTCCTAGAGTTCAATTGTAAAAAACTTAGAGCAACATAGAAGATGGCAAATATGGGCCTTATACACATGCGCCCACGCACCCACGTGTATAGACATACATACATATGTTCCGAGTTTCAGCCTTTCTCCAACTGTAACAGAATTTCCAAGATCAATGGGACCACTTCAATATGACATATACTACAAACATGAATTTGTCACTCAGGAAAGCGCTTGGACTAAAGTAAACCTTTCTACCATTTTTAGAAAAAATGGTCAAATGAACAGCATAGATAAGGTAGGAGGAGATATGTATAGCTTTTTAAAATCAAACGTTTTAAAGTGATTGGTATAACCCAAGCATCAGTCCCTGGCCTATAAAGAATGTGCTAAGTGCAAATGATTTTTATCTCTTAGCAGCTCCAGTGGGACCTTGCAGTCCTTTGAAAGTCATTTGTGTTAGTCTCTGCCTTGAAAGCAATGCCTTAAAAAGTATCCACACTTCAGGTTTTATAGTAATTTCAAGTGGCCATCACCCTGTTATTCCTAATTAGTGAGATTTGCTACTTGTGAGATTTACTGTAGCTGTATGTGAATGTCCCACAAATGACTGCTCACAGATTTTTAACATCCACATTCCATTTCCTTTCAGGTGCTGGCTTTCAGCCTGCCTTGTCCTTTCACCAGTTTTAAGAGTTAGGTAAGTAGGATTAATTTCTGTTTCAACATCTCCAGCTGTTTTTGAATCATTAATTCTGCCTTTACTGCAGTAGATTTCCTATTCATTACAGAATAAAAATGAACATGCCTGGGGCATTTCACATTCTCCCAGCCTTCTTTTGTCACACACACACACATACATAAAAGCCCTTTCTGTACCTCCTAAAATTTAATGTATTCTCTGAGCTAATTTGTGTCTGGTAGTAATACGCTTCTATTGCTAAAAATCAAGATACTTCACAGATTTGACCCATTTTATTTATTCAGCTCAAAATTTTCAAGCCCATCTCAAATAGGTCAATAATATGGACTGTACTGTGAACCATGCCAGAAAGTAATTCTGTATTTTCACTGAGAAACATTTCCTCCCTAAGTTTCACATAGTGTTATATCACCCACCCAGGAACAACTAAATACTTATGGAAAAACCTGGCCTTTCACTAGTGAGATGAGGAAAAAATAAGAAGCAGTTAGAGGAATAGAAAAATAATGCTGTAGTTGAAGAGAAACTTTGTAAATTATATAACAAGGGTCAAAAACTCAAATCTTTCCAAGGGATTGGCCAATAACTTGAAAGTTTCACCCAGTCCAGGTAAAAGATATCAGAGACCACTGGGCAAAGCTGCACAGAGGAGACTGAGTGTTCCATTTAACTCATTCAGGTTCAGCATTTAAAGGCACATCAATAAGCAACAAGATACACAGACTGAACAAATCACATCTGTACATCAGATTTGGCCTGTGGGCCGTTCGCTTAGAAAATTAGCTAACTTTTAATTATCTGGACCAGGTTAAGGAATAGGCCATTTAGATAGCTGATATTATAGATAACCAACTCCTAAATGACTTTCCAAATCACTTGCATTTGCCTTTAAGGAGGGATATGTACTTGTACAACTTGTTATGCTCTTACTTGGCATTAGTGTAAGGCTATTTGCAGAGCACAGGAAAATGGCTTCTTGATGTCAGAAATTTATTCTACTTGATCTGGGAGGAAAGCTATCCAAATGCCAACCCATGGATTACTCCTTTCTGTGTCTCATAGTTTTATAACCTAGCTCCACAAGCCCTCTTGTGCAGCATTCAGCCTGACAACTCAAACCATGGGAAAAAAATCACGTGTATGTGTACATATGTACATCTATTATCGTTCTTACAGGCAATGCTGCACTTTCTATCCACATATGGATTTCAAAGAAATTGTCTCTTTCCCAATACTTCCTTTCACTCTTGCCATGTATGTCTCTAGCAGAAAAAAAGGTCATGAATCTGGAAAAATGCCCTTTCATAGACAATAAATATATTTAGGCTTTTTTTGAAAAACAAAACAAAAACATGTGTTGGAACCAGATCCAGGAAACTGGAAGCAACTTTAATCGTCATGTTAATTAAATGGTAAGGTGCCATTATCTATAAGAATGATATTTGCTTCTTGAATTGATGAGTAAAAAATTCCTCTGTAGTGGTTCTCATCTTGCCATTAGCACCTCCATCCCTTAGAGTGTCAATATTTTGTATATTACCTCTGATTCCTCAGAAATATACTCAAGGTAGCACACCCTGGCTTCACATTTTGCTTTTCCTTTCAAGTATGTATTATCAAAACTTACCTGTCTGGTAGCATTATGAGGCTTTGATATGTGCCGCGCATTATGCTTTACATATATAGCTTATTTTAAAATGTCACAATTTAGTTATATAGAAATATGTTCAAGAGATCTATTGTACAACATGGTGACTACAGTTAATAACAATATATTGTATTCTTTAAAATTGCTAAGAGGGTGAATATTGTGTTCTCACCAAAA
>NW_016107871.1:1180193-1226319 GCF_001604975.1 Cebus imitator
AAAAAAAAAAAAAAAAAAAAACTATGAAAGCCAATAAAATGTGTTAATTAGCTAGAATTGGTCATTCCACAATGTATATATACTTCAAAACATTATGGTGTACGTGGTAATCATATATCATTTTGCCAACTTAAAAAGAGTTTAAATAGTTAATAAAACAAAAATATAATTAAAAATAAAAATGCCATATAAAGATGTTTCATTGTAAAATACACACAAATACAAGTTATAGGCACATTTTACCAAATGGTTAAAAAGTAAATATCTGTATCCACACAAAAAACTGCTGAAAAATGTTTATAGCAGCTTTATTCATGATTGCCAAAACTTGGAAACAACCAGATGTCCTTCAGTAAGTAAATTGATAAATAAACAATGGCATATCCAAGGAACAGAATATTATTCAGCAACAAGGAGAAATGAGCTATCAAGCCAGTAAAAACCATCAGGGAGTCTTAAATCCATATTGCTAAATGAAAGAAGCCAATTCGAAAAGACTACATACGTAGAATTCCAACTATGTGAAATTCTAGAAAAGACAAAACCATGGGTTGGGGGAAGGGAGGGATGAATCAACAGAGCACAGAGGATTTTAGGGGAGTGAAACTATTCTGTATGATATTATAATGATAAATACATGTTGCTATACATTTGTCCAAACCCATAGAATGTACAACATGAATGAACACTAATATATGCTATGAACTTTGGGTGATAATGATCTATCAGTGGAGGTTCATCAATTGCAACAAATGTACCAGTCCAGTGGGGAATGTTGACAGTGAGAGCTGTTGGCGTGAGGTGGGGGTAGGAGGTGTACAGGAGCTGTGTATTTGTGCTCAATATTGCTGTGAACCTAAATCTGCTTTACAAAATAAAGGCTATTTAAAAACAAAACAAAACAAAAAAACAACTTACCTGTCCTCTGTCCCATTTTACCAGATCCCACATGTGAATGTTGTGGGTGGTTGAATATTACTCATCCTAAGAGAGCATGTTGATATTTTAAGGCAGGATGAGAGAGACTTTCTGGCAGGCCTCATATTGTATCTACATAAGTTAGTAACTATTTTTCTTAAGCACAGTATTATTTCCAAGAGATGGAAAGTACAACATAAAGAAATCTTTCTCCTTCAACCAAATACCCCTTAGAGCAACAATGCTCCAAGTACAGTCTCCAGCCTAGCGGTATCAGCATCATCTGGGAACTGGCTGAAATATAAATTGTTAAGCCCAAACATAGACCTACTAAGTCAGAAACTGCAGGTTGCAGTGGTGGGGGCAGAGAGTGGGGGTGCACAGCCCATGTTTTCATAAACCCTCTAGGCAATTCTGAGGCATATTAACCTTCCAGAACTACTTGCGAGTATTTCCCTCCATAGTTCTGCAGGTAACATGTTTTTTCCACCAATCTCCCCAGCCAAGCTGTAAATTCCAAAAGAAGGAGGCTCACCTACTTGTTTATCCTTAAACCCCAGGCTCTAGCATTTATGCATGGCACATAGTAGGTGCTCAATGCATGTTTGTTGAATGTATAAACAAATAAATACATGAGTGATTGGCTAAATGTCTAATCCTATAGCAAGACATGGCACATACACACTGTAACTTTCCTAGCCCATTATGCAGGCACGATACTGTGGGGTTAAGTAGGGATTCATGTGAGCTCTACTGCTTGGGTTTACATCTTCACTCCATCTATCAACACTCTAACCTTTGGTAAACCCCACCTCTCTTTGGGTGTTGATTTCCTCATCTGCAACATGGGGATGATAATAGCGCAGTAACCTCCTACAGTTGGCTTTCTTTCTTTTTGTAAGATTAAATGAGTTGTGGTAGTAGTGTTTGTTATGATTTTACCACCATAGTTCTCTTTCCCAAGTGGTAGCCACTGTCCACCCACACCCGCAGAGACTCTGACAAAGGTCTCAATAGAGTTTGCCCTACCCCTTTATTAGCATAACATTGAGGGTGCTAGAGTCCTGCAGACCTCAGTCCAACTCCTGTTTTGTAATTATCCACATCACAATTTATTCCATCATTTATTGCTGCTATTACTATTTACATTGCAAATAATGCATTGTGGAAATATTTAAGTGAAATCTTTTAATCTGGTTGCATAAACAATATCAATAATCTGATATGACTTCCATGGTAAAGCCTTTCCAATCTTTTCTCAGTTCTTGATGGAAGTGAGAAACCTATATTCCTATTATCTTTACTAAGACCTCAAACTGTTGTCATGGTTAAACCATTAAAGTACAAACAAGTTGGGTTTTTTTGGCTTTTGCTACATGTAGTAATGTGCTATTTATTATCTCTTTCTGACTAATCCTCATTTTGTTTTTTGATGCTCAGCATTTTCCTTTCTGTGGAGAGCCACAGATTTGGCAGAAGCTCAAGGAGGCTGAAAATACTTCTTAGAAACTATTTTAATCCCAAACAGTTAATGTTTGGAGAACAGGTTGGAACATATGTAATATAGGCACCAAAGTGTAGGCAATTATCTCCAAAGGGCAATAGGGGACAGAGAATAAAGGCTGTGGTGCCTTGAGGTTGAGGGTAAAGAACCAGAGGAACGCCTTCTTTGGCTTTCCAAGGGTCACAGTGTCAAATGAAGAACGAACTGATAAGACAAATGAAACAGCTTGATAACACCCAAATGGGTGTATTTATTCACACAGCTCAAACCTGACTACTGGAGCTCTTTTCCTGTCCACTGACAGCCATTCTGAGCATTATAACAAGATCCAGAACAAGGTGTCTAGAAACCCTAATGATGCACTGGACAAAGTGGATGAAAGGTGACAAGGCAGAGGGGAATGTGTGCAGAAGTGTTGGCTCAAAAATCATGCGACGTTCAGGGGTTCTTTCAGAGGTTGGCTTGAATCTTTGCACAACATAAAGACAGTATAGTTCCTGTTTAATGTTTCTGGAGTTAGACGTGGATGTCCAGAGTTAGGATTGCCTTGTAATTAAACAATGCCATTGTGATGTCCTTGCAGCATTGCATAGGACAGGATGAGCTGCCTCTGCCCTTCCTTCCTATAGTTTCATCCTGCCATATAACCACAAGTATTTACACACACACACACCCCTCAGTAAAGCACTCCCCGTTACGGTATTGCTGTAAGACAGTATTAGTTATTATTCAGTGTCTGCAGTGCAGCTATTATACAATGTGAATTTCAGAAAGGACATACACTATCACAAACATAACACCGCCTTGCAGGATCAGTTAAGAAAAATATGAGCTAAGGAGGTGGAAATCCTTGCTTAGTATTACGGAGAAATTATGATAAGCTGAGAAAGGTTCTGCAGGTTTTCGTTGCGCTCAAATCTTTCCTTTAGGACCAACTTCTATGAAAACACATTTCGCCTGGAATTTGCCCTGTTAAAGCCAGACATATTTTTTTAATTGAATCTTGCTTTGAGAGTAGTGATTTTTTTTTTCTATCTGTAATTTGCTTTTTATGTGAAAGGAGAGACGTTCTGCTTCTCTTCTTTTTTTGGGGGGGGGTTGTCATATTCCTGTAAAAACAATCAATGTTGCGTCATTTATCTCCTGCTCCATCAAGCTGTGATGTGGGATGTAAGTATGCGTATGTTCGCAATATAGATTTTTCATTATTGGCGAGTGGCCCTCATTTATTTTCCAGAGCATTTCGAACCCGATGACAACTCTTTAGTCTTTGTTTGTTAACTGTGTCCTGCCTGTCTACATTTTCATGTAGTAATTGCTTTCAGGGAGTAAAACAGAAATGGAGTATTGCTTTGTTTAATATTTTTCAAATCAAATACATCATAGCACAACCATCTGTAAAAATACATTTCAGCTTTCATCAAATTCTGCCATGGTTTTTTTGAGGATTAATAACTCCTTCGCATGGGTGTGTTTCTGTGGCTAATGTAATATTGTTGGACAAAGTCTAGGTCATATTTATGTTCTGGTTCAGGTAAAAAAGAAAATGGCTTGTTGAAGGAAAAAATAATGGAATAATTTCACTCTAAAATTTTGTTACTTGCAGAACAAGTGCTTTTGGAATGGAAAATATAGCTGAGAAGCTTTCCGTGGTGAAAACGGTGGAAATAAAAGTCATTCACTTTTTCTGCATTTAGAGTGCAATTCTCTAGCCGCGGGAATATAGCCCCTAGTCACATACTAACACAATGTGAACTGCCTGGTTCTCTTCAAAGGTCCCTTTCTTTGATTGATTCTGGGGAAGGAGGTTTGTGTCTCAATTATTATTTTTTTGTTGGCAACTGTGGTCCCCCACATGTCATTGTCCTCCCCTTTCCTTTCCCACATCTTCACAAAGCCACAGCTGTTAAAGGCTGGAAGGTGGGACAGGCTGTGGGGGAGATTGCAAGATCATATAGAACACGAAGCAACTAGAATTTTATAAAGAGACATCACCATCTTTCAAAGTTCCTTGGCAATGGATTTGTCTTAGTTTCGGCTGCTATAACAGAGATCATTGACTTATGGTGGCTTATAAACAACAGATATTTATTTCTTACTGTTTAAGAGGCTGGAAATCCTAGAGTAGGTTGCCGGCATGGTTGGGTCCTGATGAGGGTTCTGATGAGGGTCCTGATGAGGGTCCTGTTCCAGGTTGCAGACTGCCAACTTCCACTTGTATTCTCACTGGGGGAAGGTGCAAGGGAGTTCTCGGGGAGCCTCTTTGATAAGGGCACTAATTCCATTCATGGAGACTCTACCCTCATCACCTAATGACTTTCCAAAACCTTACCTCCAAATACCGTCATTTTATGCGTTTGGATTTCAACATACGTTTTTTGTTTGGGACACAAACATTCATTCCACTGCATTCCACCCTTACCTGCCCACCCCAAATTCATGCTCTTCTACATGCAAAATATGTTCATTCCATCCCAACAGCCCCGAAAGTTTAAACTCATTCCAGCATCAACTCTAAAATGTAGTCTCATCTAAATATCTAAATCAGATATGGGTGAGACTTGAGGTGTAATTCATCCTGAGGCAAAACCATTCTCCACCTGTGAACCTGTGAAGCCAAACAAGTTATGTGCTTCCAAAATCCAATGGTGGGACAGGGATAGGATGCACTCTCATTCCAAAGGGAAAAACAGGAAAGAAGAAAGGGGTGTTAGTACCAAGCAAATTTAAAACCCAGCCAGCCAAGCCCTGTGATATCTTAAAGGCTTGAGAATAATCTTCTTTGCTTTGATGCTCTGCCTTCCAGACACACAGGGTGGCAATGTCACTCATGCAAGTTGTTGGGACATTGCCCATGCCATAGTTCCCTTGGCTCAAGCTCCCAACTGGAATTTCTTACAGAGGCTGTTCGAGTCTTAGGTTCTGAATTCCCACCACATTCCGAGCTCCCAGTGGAGCTCCTGAGCTTTCCCAGGCTCCCCTAATTCTCTTTGTAGGTGTTTTGAGAGGAAACAGAGAACACGCTTTAGTTTGAAAACTGAGGAGAATTTAGTAAATGTCATAGACCAAGTATAGGGGAACAAATTACGTACAGCCATTTCTTTCATAACACTTGTTTTGAAAACACAGATTTGTTCCAAAGTCATTGATGTATTCAGGAAAAATTTGACCATAATTGTGTATTTGCTTATGTGTGATTTCATCCATAAGAAACATTAAGTGAACACAGAAAACTACACCCAGGCGAGCCAAGCAGTGTAGGAATACACAAAATGCAAGTGCTTCGAGCGCCAGCATCCACACTCAGTTCATCACATTCTTGTGAGCCACATCCACCCACATCCTATGTTACAACTTTCCCTGGGATTCCAGATAACCCGTTTCTACCTCTTCACAATAACCCACAAGCTGCACCTCTCCCCACACCCATTTCCATAAGGAAATGCCAGGTCTTTCTCAAGGCTGAGTGCCATATTTCTTCTAGTATTTATGTCTTTCTTAATAACTCAACAAGTGTAATGCTGTATACCATTTTTATTAGGTTCCTATCTTCTTAAAACACATCACAGGTGTCGCTTTTGTGTATTTGCCTCTAGCCCCATTTTGCCCTAAGTCTTATGGTTTTCATTGCACAATTTTACATCATATGATGATTTTCAGCAATGTCTGTATCGCATTATAGCAGAACCGACTTTATGTTGAAGCACCCTGTGGCTGGCAACAGCAGGGAGCTATTACCACTCTTAGGTCTGAAGGAAGAGAGCAGAGAAGATGTCATGGGAATCCCGAGGGGGAGAGGGCCTCTGCAGGAAAAGGATGCCTTGCTTCCACAAATGCCAAGTGCTGCTAGCTTGTGAAGCAGCAGATGGAGAGCCTGGGGAATAAACACCCAGACCTCACTATCCTGTCATTGGCAGTTATCACATGTTGGCACAACCCCTCTGGGAGCCAGTGGGTTAGGGAGTCTGTTGATGCAGTCCTCTGTGGTCAGATGAAAGGCAGGGCAGAGCAGGGAGGGGGAATGGATATGGAGGATCCTCTTGCCCAATACGTAGATCAGCTTTATTTTTCTTTTCCTAGGTCTCTCTTACCTGGTCCAGAGGATTGAGGGGTATTTTGAATTCTTTTGTATGATGTTCATTAAGATGCAACCACAATAGGAGACGCAGGAAAGGCCCCGGAAAGCCAAGTGTGTTATACTTACAGGTCCTAAAGATGGGGCATACCATGCAGGGACATAGCGGCAAGGCAGCAGGGTGGTCAGGAGGCAGGAAGAAGAAACAGAAAACAGGGGTGGATTGGGACCATGATCTGTGGGAAAGACAAGGCAGGGCAAGGTGAACAATTTAGGACTGGCTGGTTTGAGTAATTTGGGGTGGGTTCTAAATTATAGGGGTGGTCCCTAGTTGCCTGGCATCTGGCTTTAGGATATTTAGGACAGAGGAATATAGTCTCCTGGGGTGTCTGGGCCAAATAGAGAAGCCTGGGCTCTGGGCTGCAGATTGGTTAGTTTGCATATCAAACGCATGCCTGGCTGAGCTCTCCCTGTCTCTAAGAGCTGGCTATTCCTGGAAGGGGTAGTCCCTCCCCAGCTAGAAAGGTTTTTTTTAAGATGTCAAAACATCATAATATATAGAAAATAAAAAATGTATACAATACAGCGAAACTCATTGATGTCTTTTTCTAAACAAAGGAAAATTTTCTGCCAAAGAAGAGAAACTACACTCCTCTCAAGTCAGCCAATTCAAACTAGCCAACTTAAAACGAACATGTTTTTCCAACTTCTTGTTATGTATTCACATTTATCTGTATTTATGGTCATTTCCATAGGAACTGCTTTCTAAAGGCAAAAATGTTTTCATCTTTAATGCTGGAATAGTGATGAAACATGCAGAATTTTCCTAGATGGACTGGTTAATGTTAAATAATTTATTACATTTCATGCTTGGTCAATATAGTGAGAAGATATTTCTGGAACTTCAGCTGTATTTACAGCTATGAAAATAATGTTTCAGGGGAACGTTTTTGGTATGTTGTTATTTTGGTAATGTATGTCTCTTCTTTACTTATGCTGAGGTTTAAGATAGAAATGCAGAAGAACTGGGATAATTCACTTGCCTGCACAGCTCTCCTTGAATAAAGGGTTTAATTTTTTAATGGTCACAAGACAATTGCCATTTTCATCTAATCTTCAAGTACTGGGGTATGAGGAAAGTGGCTTAGAATGAGCCCCTGTAGGGGCTGCCAATTTATCAGTTGCCCTAGCTTTATCTGGAATTCAGAAGAGACCATGAGCTCAATCTTAAAGGTGAATATACAAAAGGATGTGAAAACTTAAAGAAACTGGTGTGTTATTGATTAGGATTTGTCTTCTCTATCCTGCAACAAGCCTGTCAACAAAGAAGAGAGATTTCATATAGTCACATGGAGCTGAGATGTTTATGGGGAAAAAACACAAAAACTTTAATCTTCAAAAGATGAGTAAAATATGTAATTTAGAAATTTCCCTCGGTTTCCTTTTTTTGAAAGAAGAGGCTCATGTCTTATTTTTTCATAAGTAAAATTTACTCCAACATTAGCCTTAATTCACTATGTCATATGCTAAGGTGAAGTGGGAAGCTCATATTGGTTAACTGATGACTGGGGAAAATGATTTAAGGATATCGGCAGTGTTAACAGGGATAATGGTGATGAATGTTTACATGCTATGAGAGGCTCATAGACTTTTACAAGTTGAGATATACCTCATATATCATAAAATCCACCTTTTTAGTGTACAATTCAATGTTTTTTTTAGCATGTTTGCAAAGTTGTACAACCATCACTGCTATCTAATTTTACAACATAGTCTTCACCCCCCAAAAGAAACCCAATACCTTTAAGCATTGACTCTTCCTTCTCCCTACCCCAACCCTCTGGCAACCATCAATCTACTTTCTGTCTCCTTGAATTTGCCTATTCTGGACATTTCATATACATTGAATCTTGCCATATATGGCCTTTTGTGTCTGACTTCTTTCACATAGCATACTACTCTAAGAGTTCATCTATTTTCTATAATGTTTCAGAATTTCATTCTGTTTTAATTGCCAAGTAATATTCCATTGGTGAATATACCATATTTTGTTTAACTATTATTCAGTTGATGAAAACTTGGTTCTAGTTATAAGCTATTATGAATAATGCTGCTATAAACATTTATGTATAAGTTTTTGTACAGACGTACATTTTCATTTCTCTTGGATGAATATATCTAGTAGTCAAATTTGGGGGCCATATGATAATGTTATGTTTACCCTTTTGATGACCTGCCAGCCTATCTTCCAAAGCGGATGCAAAATCTTATGTTCCCAATAGTATATGAGGGTTCCAGTTTCACCATATTCTTGCCAACATTTGTCAGTGTCTGTCTTTTTTATTATAACCATTTTAGTGAGTGTGAAGTCAAATTTCACTGTGATTTTTATTTGCATTTCCACAATGGCTAATAACATTCAGTATCTTTTTAAGTGCCTGTTGGCCATTTGTATATCCTCTTTGGAGCAATGTCTATTCAGATCCTTTACACATTTTTAAATTTGGGTTGTCATTTTATTGTTGTATTAAAATAATTGTTAATGTAATATAGATACAAGTTCTTTATCAGCTATATGATTTGTAAATATTTGCTATCATTTTGTAGGTTGTCTTTTTACTTCTTCAGTAATACTCTTTGAAACACAAACGTTATTAATTTTGAAGTCTCATTTCTCTATTTTCTTTTGTCACTTGTATTTTTATGTCATATATAAAACAATATTGCCTAACCTAAGATCTTGAAGATTCTCCTAATAGTTTTATAGTTTCATCTATTATATTTAAGTCTGTGATCCATTTTGAATTAATTTTTGTGTATGGTGTGAGAAAGGGATCCAACTTCATCCTATTGCATGTGGGTGTCAAGTTGTCCATTTGATATCCAAATTGTCCATTTAAAGTATCATTTGTTGAAAATACTGTTTTTTTCTCCATCGAGCTTTTGGGTACGCTTGTTGAAAATCAATTGATTATACATATAAGTTTCTAGATGCTCAATTGTATTTCAGTCATGGAGTGTAGGAATCACACACTCAAATGATTGTCAAGGGCCTTGAGGCAGATGACATAAATGAATGAAGTGGGCCAGGTATGCTTGTGGAGAATTGACTTTACTCAATGGTTGCCTGACAGGAATACAGGATGAGGATGATTATATCTTCTGATTTTTTTTTAAGCCAGAAATTTAATTTAATATTTTGGCAAAAGCATCTGATTTTATATGTAAGCAATTAGTTCAGTTTTAAAATTACCAACTGGTCAAAGGAAGCACACCTTTAGGCTACCCTTGGCCCATAAACCACCAGTTTTTGATCTCTAATATGTTTCAACTCTTTCATTGTATAGATAAGGTTGTCAGGCCTCAGAGGATTTAGGTGACTAGCTAACTAGGTTCCCTAGTTAGTTACTACCTCCTATTTTCACATGACTAATATGCCAACATTCTAAGAATTCACAATTTCCTCATTTTTTTTTTTATTACCAGGACTAGATTTAGTGTTTTCTCTTAATATAAAACAACCAAAAACCTTTCAGACCTAAAGCAATATGTTTATTTGGAGTTATGACAGTCACAGCTCTCCACTGTCATCATTAAAAAGAAGATATTAACTTGTTTTTATAAGTGTTTAGAAAAGCTTTGCTTTCTGAAAATAGACAAAAAAGAAGTGCACAAAACAAAAATACAGCTCTTCCCTGTAGAACACACACACACACACACACACACACACACACACACACACACACCCTCCTGTCAACAACAAACAAAGCATGCTTCTTAGAGTCTTCCTTCAGTTGGCATGACTGTAAATAAACTACAGGTGAAAAGATTAGAACTCATCATTCTCAGTTTTCTCTCCTGTGTCTTGTGTTCAAAGCCTTTGTCAAGAGCAGACATACCCTTCCCTGAGATCCTCTCAATGGCATATTTCCTCATTTCAGTCACTACTCATTGAGGGAAGTTCTTAACGCCTGTAGTGGAAACTGTTCCAGAACTGTTAGTGTCCAGCAATGAAAGCTCCCATTTCTCAACTCTTTCACATTTGATTCAATTCAACAAATGTGTGATGAAGACAGACATGATGTGGGAAATAGTTATGGGACTCCTCAAATAAACAAAAAGCATGACAATTCAGTAGACAAATGTTCTAAGCATAAAGAAATAAGTTATGACTAAAAGTGCAAATAGTGGACTTAGTGGAATAGAGCAGTAACTTCTAATCGGGAAAGTTAAGCAAGTCTTCGCATTATGTGGACATCCACACATCCAGGATGACAGATTCGCACTCACCAGCATGAAAACATGCAAACACATGGAGACGTAGAGCTAATGGGCTACATTTACACTATGTTAAATCAGGTCGGAGATAAATGAAAAAATTTGATCATCCTGAATGTTTACCTGTTTAGCATCAACCAACTACATGTTTTATATTTAAATAAGCAATTGGGTAATTGATGGGATTTTACTTTTCATTCATGTGTTCAGAATAGCCAATAACATACAGTTTGCTAAATCTTGAGAGAGAACTTTATTGCTCTCCTAATTTGTTTCCAAGTGGCAGAGGAGAATTTGGAAGTAACCAGGAGGTTGCTGGGGGAACATAAAGTTGTATAAGATGGTCAAGTCTTCCTTCTTGGTTTCACAGAGAGGTACCCTGGGTATTTACAAAATATGTTTATAGCAGGTTATTTTTACTGCTCAATAAGATTCTTGTTGTATTTTCTTACTTTTGCAGAAGACCTATTGTTCTTGAATTTCTCAGAAAAGGTGGTATGCTAATCTGAGAAGCAGATGCCAAGATGAAATTAAATGAGCAAGAATCTAATTAGCAGAAGCATCTGTGAGGGAAAATGGGGCAGGAGCTGCTAAGGCTGGGAGAGCCATCAGAGGGTAAAACAAGTCTGCCCTGAGTGATTGCAGAGCAAAGGAAGGTTGAGTCTAAGTTTCTTAGACTGCTGTGCTGTCTAAGGAAGTTTTGGCAAGGACGTTGGGGAATCTTTGAGCCAAAGCTGGCTGTGATAGGAGTACCATGTCTCCCAGGAATAGGACTGCTTCATTATCTCTACCATGCCCAGTCACTATCCAGGAACAGCTTGTGAAAGCATGGGCTGGGTGCAAATGTAGTGGGGGATTTCAGATTGTGGCCACTGATTGTTGGTGTATTATACTCCTTATAGTAGGAAATCTGCAAGGTGCATCTCATAGCAGACAAAAATGGTGATTTCATTAGGATATAGATTAGCTGTCACAAGAGACCCCAAAATACTCTGGTGTAAGCAAAATAAAATTTTATTTATTTCTCAACTTGGAATCTCAAGCTGAATACTGGGGACCTGAGGTCCTTCTATCTTGCTGCTCTGCTGTTGTAGGGTTGTTACCATTATTCATATAATGAGTGGTGGCCCAAGACAGCTCACCATCTGCCTTCCAGCCCACTGAATAAAAGAGAGAGAGAAAGGGAGGCTATTGCCTTTCTCTTGAAGGGCATGAGTTGGTAGTTGGGTACCTCCTTTCTGCTCATATTTTATTTGCCAAAACTCGTACTAAGTTGTATTAGTTTCCTATGGCTGCTGTAACAAACTACCATAAATTTAATACACCATGGAATACTATGCAGCCATAAAAAATGATGAGTTAATGTCCTTTGCTGGGACATGGATGAATCTGGCAACCATCATTCTCAGCAAACTGACACAAGAACAGAAAATCAAACACCACATGTTCTTACTCATAGACAGGTGTTGAACAATGAGAACACAGGGACACAGAGAGGGGATCATAACACACTGGGGTCTGTTGGGGGGTGACCAACAGAGGGACAGCGGGGGTGTGGGGAGGTCGGGGAGGGATAACATGGGGAGAAATGCCAGATGTGGGTGATGGGGGGGATGGAGGCAGCCAACTACATTGCCATGTGTGTACCTATGCAACAGTCCTGCATGATCTGCACATGTACCCTAGAACCTAAAGTACAGTTTAAAAAAATTTAGTGACTTAAAGCGACAGAAGTTTATTCTTTCACAGTTCTCTTTTTTAGTGACTGAACTCAAGGTGTCAGCAGGACTGCTCCTTCTCGAGACTGTGGAAGGGAACCCCCTCTTTGCCTCTTTCAGCTTCGGGTAGTTATTGCATTTTGCATCACTCCAGACTCTACATTGGTGGTCACATTGCCTTCTCCTCTGCTGTATGTAATTTTCCTCTGCTTCCTTCTTATAAGGGCATTCACATTTGCAGTTAGTGTCTCCCTGGATAATCCACCCCATCTCAAGATCCTTGAAAAGACCATGTTACCTTATAAGGTAACATTCTTAGTTTCCAAGAATTAAGATCTGGCTATCTGGATGCTGTTATGGTTTGGCTATGTCCTCATCCAGATCTCATCTTGAATTGTAGTTCCCATAATTGCCGTGTGTCATGGGAGGGACCCAGTGGGGGGCAATTTAATCATGGGGGTAGTTACTCTCATGCTGTTCTCATGATAGTGAGTTGAATTCTCATGAGATCTGACAGTTTTATGAGGAGCTTTTCCTCCTTTTGCTTGGTACCTCTCCTTCCTGCCACCATGTGAAGAAGGACATGTTTGCCTCTCCTTCTGTCATGATTTCAAGTTTCCTGAGGCCTCCCCAGCCATGCCAAACTGCAAGCCAGTTAAAACTTTTTCCTCTACAAATGACCCAGTCTTGGGTACGTCTTTGTTTAGCAGCATGAGAATGGACTAATACAGAGGTCATAATTCAGCCTTCAGAGGGTCATTTGGCTGTACTTAGCTACATGGGAGCTTGGGACTAAGAGTCTTTTGCTGGGCAGCTGTGCTTCTATTACAGGTTAGGGGATTCTTTTACTAAAGATAGAGAAGGAAAAGAAATATTGGGTTTCAATTTTCTTTCTCAGACATTTCTCAAAGGCATTGTAGTTTGAATCTTAGAGTAAAAAACTTCCCATCATCAACTCCAAGTTCTGTATTTCATTGAGCACTTTGAGCTCCAAGAGAGGTTGGAGTGAAAGTTAATTGCTTTTACCTGCCCACCATTTATTATTCATTCCCCACTTTTTCTGGTAACAGTATTCTGATCTTGCTTCAGGCAAACACCTCCTCCCAAATTGTAGTTCATGTAGTATGTGGTGCATGTAGCCTAAACCTGGACAATTTGAAGTTTGCATTGGTTCAGATTTGAGTCTGAGATATAAAGGGGTTTTCCAAAGATCATGGGTCTTTTATGGGAACTACTGGGAGTGGGGTGCTGTCCTTGCAATGGGATAGCTAAACTGATAGACATAAACTGAAGGGCTAGCAACTATCTTCTCATGGGATGTGAAAAGCTTGCCTGAAAGTGAAGTCGACCTACAGAAAAAGAGGAGCTGAGGAACAGGGGTAAGGGATAACATGTTCCTCATTTAGGTGCCTAGATCTAAACACACCTGAACCAAATCTACCCCCATGTTTGTATGTGAGCCAGTAAATGGCTCAGCCCCACCATTGTTTACACTTGTTCTTTTGCCAGTTGGATTGGATTCTGAAACTTGTAACCAAGGAACCCATCTCCTGAAAAGTGAAATGATGTGCTCAAGAAACAATGTCAAGTTTTAAGCAAAGTCAAGGCAAGAATTCATGTCTTCTTTATACCACTCTATTTTGCCTTTCCTTCATTTCACATAATGGCTGTTGACCAATTTCTTTTGATTGCACTTTTGATTTTTAAAGATGGCTTGAGTTTTTATGTGATTTCCTCTCATCTAGCCTACAAGTTTCAACAGTTTATGAAAAAAATTTATTGACAAATAGAAGCTGTGACAACATTGAATACTCTAGTTTAGTTTTGGAAACAAGAAAGACAAACAGAGTAATTTTTAAAAACCAACAAGAAGTAAGGAAGCGATTGGTGATCTTTTTTTGTTGTTGTTTCCAGCAGATTTATAATGCAATAAAAAATTTGTTCTGCAATCATTTAGCCCATGTGGTTGATATTAAACTTTTTAGTCAAAACTGTTCATGTCTTCAAGAGACTCTGAAGCTTTTTTTATTTAAGTGAAGGATGCTGCTAAAATGTTGAACTCAACATTCCCCCTGAAGTTCTTTCCAGACTGTTATTATGAATAGTTCAGTTTTAAGAAATTCCAGATGAATTGTACAAACCAAGATGAAAGATGAAGCATACCAGCAGCTGCGCACAAGAATTATGCAGCAGTATGCAAATTGTAACCCCAGTGATGATGGAAATGTTAACCTTATGTTTCAATGATAATAACTACTCTGCTGTAATAATGAGCCGAGAGGCACAAAGGGCATTTGGAGTTAAGAATTAGTAAGTCAAGAAGGCTTTCCCCCCTGCGTGACATCAGGTTATTTGTCTGAAATGCCTTATTGCTCAGTGCAGTTTGCCACAGAAATATTAACAGCGGCATGTTCATGGCATAGGTACTTGTCATTAAATGTAAACCTGTTTTATAGAATTTTGAGCCCTGAGCTTCCATAAAACAGGGTACTGATTTATTTTTATAGATGCTGAATCCTTGAACTTAATAAACCTTCTGACAGTGTTAGAATTCTGTGGCACTGATAGGTCAATCCTTTCTGTGTTGAGAGGGAAAAAAGTGCTAAGGAATTTGAGAAAATAGCAAAGAGAAGGTTCTAGAGCTGGGAAAGTGCTATAAAATACTGGAAATAACGATCGCTGTCACTAATTGAGTATGTACTGTGTGCTAGGCACAATAAAGCACTTTAGAGTTATATCATTAAGACCTCAGAATAGTCTCATGGGTTGGAGAAAAATAGAGGCCTTCTTAAGGTTTCAAAGCTGGAAAGAGATGGGACAGAATCTGTTCAGGTATATGATAGCTCTTAAATGATCTGATACAGTTTCAGTATCCTCAAACGTCATCCTGTAACACTTGTTATGCCACAAGCCAGGATGCTGTGTTTTCCTCCTGTGTAACAAAAGTTTGTCAGGTGGGCTTTGGAGTAGCTTCATGTTTTCAAGTATTTCTGCCTTGATTTCTTTTAGATACTGAAAACCAATGTTTATTTTGTTAGCAATTAAATACATTACTTTTATGAAAATCAAATAGAACACTACAATACATGTTGAGTTTGCTTTGCCTACCATCTCTACCTTGTTCCCTCACTGCCTTTTTGCTGGACCTCCATCCTCACTAGCCCCTAAGATTCATCTTGGCCATGCTTGATACCCCTTTCTCAGACTGGGAAAGTCTAGAGAAACGCTCTAGGAGGACTCTAACTAGGTCCTGTCTTACTTGGAGCCCCGTAACTGTTTGTTCTACCATCTTCACTGTGCTCCTTTCATGTCATGACCTGACAATTTCCAGCTCCTGCCATCTTGCTGACATCCAGTCAGTAGGGAATGAGAACAAGGGTAGGAGAGGGCAGGTTCATTTTCTTTAAAGATGCAAACTAAAGGGTACATGTATGACTTCTGCTTGCATCTCTACCACCCGAAGCAAAATTACTTGATTCTATCCCTTGTGTGTTGGTGTAAAGTTATGGTAGATAATGCTAATAGTTTCCCAGATCCATTCTTCCTTTACCTTTTCAATAGTGGATTCTCCAAATTTTAGCTTGACAGATAAATGTCTTCCAGGTGACAGTCTCCGTTCCCCAGCCTTCCTTGCTGCAGTAGTAGAATCTAGCCAGTACCTTTCTCTGGCCTGACAAGTAGGTTTCAAAGCTGACCAGGCAGACTATGCAACTAACCACGTTGGAGTTTCTGTAACACTTTACTGCTTGCAAATTAGACCTCACCCTCAGATATTTCTACAACAAACACCTGGGCGGCCCAGGCCTCTGTGTATTCTTAGCATATGGCCACCCTAGCTGCAAGAGAGGCTGAGAAATAATACCCTTAGTTGGAAAGCGTATGTTCATCTAACATTTTGTATGTTTTTTTAATAGAAAAAAAAAAAGATCAGGATGGAAATTGAAGGACGACTAACAATCTCTTAATCAAACATATGCAATGCAGCTAGAGCAATACTCCAGGGTGAACTTTTTAAGCATAAATATATCTATTCAAAAAGAAAATGGAAAAGTAGTGAGCCCAGAACTCAACTGAATTTAGAAAAAAAAGTTTATTCCCTAAGAAAGTTGAAGGAAGAAACTAATAAAGACCAAACATAGTGAAACAGAAAACAAACAATAAAGATGGTCAACAAAAATGAAGGCCAGTTCTTTAAAAAAGGTGAAAAGAAGAATAAAGAGGAGAAGGATAACAAACATCTGGCAAGACTTAGAAACAAAGAGAGAAGGCACAGAAAAAAAGGGGTTATAATTAAATATAAAATAGTGCCTTAAAATATTGAAAGGATAATTACAATTTGATGCTAACAAATCCGAAAGCTTATGTAAAATTGACATTTTTTTAAGAAAAAAATTTAAGTTACCAATATGACATAAGTGAATAAAAAGGATTTATGAAGCTGTCAAAGAACTTGATTTAGGAGTCAAGCATCTACCCATCCTCACTTCTGACTACACCTAGCCCCCTGCAACTCATGGCCCAGGCCATTTGTAACTTGAGTTTTATCACACAATCAACAGAATAGGTAACTTCTAGCTTCTACAAATTGTTTGACTACAAAAAAACTTCCCCAATTCTGGTTTTGAGAAAACAATATTCTTGGTTATTATAGTCGATGCTGTGGCAAATTGCCTAGATCTACCCTTTATGAACAGGGCATACATTCCCCCAGCTGCTGGGAATGGTGGCTGCTGGCCATGCACAGCTAGTCTCTTTATAGGAATTACCTGTTGTTGGAAGGACCTATCTTGTCCAAGATTATGTTCTTTCCCTGGAGAGAGCCAACTTCCAATTACTGGTAGATGCAATGGCACAAGGGCCTGGCCCCCTTGAATCAACTTGACAACTTTGAAAGACCATCCTAGTTCTATCATTGAGACTTCCGCTGCACCTACATCACAGTTTTACTCTTGCCCTGATAGGGATTGATACCAAGCTTAGCTTCCCAAGTAGACTTCCTGTACTTACATGTCTGACCCAGAGTTTGCTTCCTGGGAAACATGACTAAAGACAATAACAAAACTATACAAGGGTAATAGGAGAAAGGAAGGTTATAGTCTGGTTTAACAAACACATTGTGATGAAGTTGGTTTATCTCAGGACTCTAGACAATGTAACATTTGAAATCTGGTAATGGACTTCAACTGCAAAAGCAAATTAAAGAGAAAGACTGGCTGTTTGTCTCACTAGCAGATAAAGAATTATTACAATTCAGCTTCAATTAGTCAGAATTTAAAAAAAGTTCATACTCCCATCTTATGAGAAAAGCCTGTCCACTTCTAATCTAGGAGCATTCTTCACTAAACTTCACCAGTACTCCTCTAAACTGTCAAGGTTATGAACAACAAGGAAAGTCTGAAAAACCCGTGGCCGAGAAGAGCCTAAGGAGATGTGATGAAAAATCTAATGTGGGATCCTGAAGAGGATCCAGGAAAAAAAAAAGGACTTTGGCAAAAACTAAGGGAGTCTAAATGAACCATGGATCATAGTTAATTCTAATGTATCAGCATTGATTCATTAATTGTAACAAATATTTCATGTTACTGTAATATGGTAATAATAGGGGAGCTTGGCTTAGGGTACAAGGGAACTCTCTGTACAAGTTTTTCAATTTTTTTGTAAATTTAAAATGTCCTAACAAAATCTATTTTCAAAAAAGACTGAAGGGGATTATACTAATATTAATGGCTATTTTTTTCTGGCTTGTTGTGAAGATAAGATAATGCTTATAGGGCTGGGCGCAGAGTCTCAGGCCTGTAATCCCAGCACTTTGGGAGGTTGAAGCAGGTGGATCACCTGAGGTCAGGAGTTCAAGACCAGCCTGGCCAACATGGTGAAACCCCGTCTCTACTAAAAATACAAAAATTAGCTGGGCATGGTGGCAGGCGCCTGTAATCCCAGCTACTTGGGAGGCTGAGGCAGGAGAATTGCTTTAACCAGGGAGGCAGAGGTTGCAGTGAGCTGAGATCCTGCCACTGCACTCCAGCCTTGGTGACAGAGAGAGACTCCACCTCAAAAAAAAAAAAAGATAATGCTTATAAAGTGCCTAGCACAGAACCTGACATATAGTGAGCATTCAGTAAACCTATGAATGTGACCTGTTATTTGATTATAATATCTTCTTTATACTTTTTTATGTTAAAATTTTTATCATAAACAAGTATTGCATCAGAAATTTCTTTTTCAAAGAAGAACAACTCCAAAGACACTACCTGATATGTCCTGAAACTGAGAGTGAGACAATTCAATTGCACATGGAACTGCTCTTTGAAATCTCACTTTGCCTGTCAATTCTAGAAGCCAGTGTCTTGGCAAATGATAATGGGAGGATTTCCTGTTGTGTGAAGTGCTCCCGGAAGGTCTAGCCTTTCTTGAGGTAATTCTGTATTTGAAGGATTTTGGAGGAATTTATTCTTCCTAGGTGTCAATGTGGAGGTTGATTTTACTTCTAAGGCTAGTACCAAGAAGGACCACTCCTCCTACAAGTGCTGACCTGTGGACAAAGCTGCTTGCTACCATCTTCATGATGTCAGGCACTAAGTCTTCTGGGGCTGGAGGGTACACGGGTGCTGGGGGCTCCGGAAGAGAAAAATGCCTGTAATGGCAATGATGAAAGCATGCTAGGAAATGATAAAGTGATAAATAAAGGAATATCTAGGAAGCCCTATGGATCCACTTGAGGCTGAATGTGAGAAGGGAACCAAAGTTGCAACATGTAGGTCAGGCTGTAGCACCCTGGGGCTTGGTAGACAGGAGTGGTGAAAGCAGGTGTGGGCATGGCCCACACTTAAGGAACAATGTAGTAGTTAGGGCCAAATGGGAAGGAAAGAAGTCAGGGAGATAACTTATTAAATATTCTTTGTTGTATCTTTGGATAAGCAGACTTATTTACCAATGTCTAGTGGGTAATTCCATGCTGCAAGTGGAAACAAAGCCAAGAAAGCAGCCACCCAAGCCAGAAATCCATTGTATACTGCCGCATTTTAGGACTGCCATGATCTCACAGCACTGAAAATAGTGAAAGAGTACCACAGGCCCAGTTCCCAATTCCTGGAGAACCTCTGCTCATCACCCTGGAATAACTCAGTGAGGAGCAATTGGTTCAGGCTAACCTTTAAAAAAGCAACATAAACTAAATATTCTTTTGTCAATTAAGGTAGCCATTTCTATCGCTTCCACTTTCTCTTCTATCATTTTATCCTTTTTTCTACTATTAAAGTGAAACTGTCATTTAAAAGCTTGTGTACGAGTCCTTAGATATCTGTACTTTATTACTATTTTTAAAATTTTTAATAAAGGAACTGAATGGTGTGATAAAACTTCCACTAGAAAAAATAAACATTCTTAGTAAAAAATTTATAGCTAACATTATAGTTAATGGTTAAACGTTAGAAACATTCCTTTTAAGGAAAGTATAAACAAATATTGCCCTTGGACATTATCCACATTTAATACTAATTGGACATTCTAGTCAACTAAATAAGACAAGAAAAATAAAACATATCAAAAGTAAAATGGAAGATACAAAATTGTTTATTTGCATATGATTTTTAACTTTGCAAATCCAAGAGAATCTTCATACTAGCAGTAGTTAGAGAGTTCAGTAAATTTTTCGGAAAAAGAAGCAATATACAAAAGCAATAGCATTATTTCTTTAACCAATTAGAATGCTTAATAATATCCCATTCAAAAATCTGTAGGGCCCTTTGAAGCAAACCTGAGAAAAGACATGCAAACCCTTTTAAAAAAGAATTCTAAAATTATTGAAAGACATAAGACAATTCTAAGTGAGAAATCACAGTATTCAATAACAAGACTCAATATCATAGCCATATCAATCCTCCTCAAATTGATCTACAAATTCAATGTAATATAAATTCAAGATCTATTTAATAAAAGGGATTGTTAAGTTCCTGTACTTAATAAGGCTATACTATTACCTCACCTCTTCTTAAAAATCAGCCTGTACTTGTCATGGGTTGAATTTTTAATTTGTTTGTTTGTTTTTTTAAAAGGGTGCAGATAGGTTGATACTAAAAAGTAGCCTTTTGTTGCCACTGTAATTGTTTCCAAATAACATGCAAATATTTAGAAAAGATTGTTTCTCAGATCCCCAAATTCGTTGTAGTTCTCAAGACGTGTTGCAAAGATTCACTTCAAAGAGAAGAAAAGTAATAGTTGAAAAAATGCAACTATCATTTTTTAAAAATAAAAAAGTCTTTTTGGATCTATGAGCAAATTATGCTATAAAAATAATAGGTAGCATTTAGAAAGCACTTTCTATGTGTCAGGCAGTATGCTAAAACCCTTGTGTAGATTTTCTCATTTAGACTCAAACTAATATGTCATTCTTAATTAGTCTCAATTTATTGGTGAGAAAAGGGAAACTTGGAACAATTAGGGAACTAGCAAGGTCACCCAGCACATATTCAATGTAAGGAACAAACAGTCCAAAAGACAGAGTTGGGTTTTTTAATATAAAGTGGCACAGCCTCTTATCATAATTCCCCATATATTGCTTGTGTTAGAAAACAAGATAAGTTGGGGATTAGGAGACTTATATCCTCATCCAAGCTGCATAGCAATGTGCTCAGAGGGTTAGTTCTGAGTCAGTCTACTCATGCACAAAAAAATGTATTAAATGCCTAATATGCGCGGGACACTAATGGAGATACTGAAAGAACATACAGTCTCTATCCTTTAGGAATGGACAGCCTCTTAAGGGAGGAAAGAGAGTGTAGTATTGTTTCTCTGGAGAAACATCTATTTAAGTCTCACAGCCTCAGTTGTGACTTTCTTCATGCCCAAAATCTAATGTGAGTGTCTTATTCTGAATGGTTGATACCTCCTTCTCTTGGCAGTGACAGAACTGAAAATCCGGAGATATTTCCCGTTGAATATATTTAAGCATTCAAGACAAATGCATTGGTAATTCTGTTCAAGGTACGTTATTATCACACGGGAATTATTTATGAAGCATGGGTGTCCTCAGATACAGTTTGGAGGTGGAACTGAGTATGAACATCTTCAGGTTAGAACATAGTGTTGTATTATTTAGTGCCTTCCATTTTTAGTTATTTAGACTTTTGACAATGTGGATATTTTTCAAAATAACTGTGACTATGAATTTTATTCTAGAATTATCCTTTGATACCAAAAAAAAAGAAACACAGATTTGGGTTACTGACACATCTGTAGACACAGCAAATTATATGATTTCTTCACCCTAGTTAAGTCAATCCCAGTCATGGTACACATCATGCATCTGCGGGGTGGCTTCTCTTAAGTACCTGTTATGAGGTTAGCTCATCCTGCAGGCTAAAGCTGTTTTATGAGCTTCCTCTGAACGAGGTGTTGTTTTGCCAAGTCAGTCACAGGCCACTGCTTGGTTGTGTCTCAGGTCAAATGGTGACACATACTTTTATGACCAGGTCCAAGATCATATTCTCATATCACAGATGCCATGTATCATATTCTTGATCAGTGGCTTTCACCCTGGAGTGATTTTTTCCTCCAGCAGACACTGGGCAATGTCTGGCAACATTTTCAGTTGTGACATTGCAGAGGTGGGGAGTGCTTCTAGCATCTAATGGGTAGAGGCCAGGGATGCTGCTAAACATCCTGCAGTGCACGGGACAGGCTCCCACAGCAAAGACTTGTCTGGCCCAAAACGTCAGTAGTGCCGAGGTCAAGAAACACTGCTGTGGAAGGAAAGCATGGCACAATCAGTTAACCTTTTTTTTCTTTGTTAGTATATACATGGAGTACCAAGAATATTTAATACATTTGAATGTAAGATTCAAGTTACGTTGTTCAATGTACCGCATAACTTGAACCCATGGCTGGGCAGGTTAGATATGTGAGGAGGGCTTTCCTCATTGATTTAACCTGTCTATGATCTTTGGTCATGGCATCGGGCCAAACATGGAATGAGCCCTTTATTTTTTAGAGGACAGGATATCCCTAAGGGCCTCACTAGTCTCCTTTCCCACTGCAGCTCTGTCAGTTCAGCAAAGCTGAGTTTGACAGAACTTTATGTGATGATGGAAACGTTTTCTGTGCTTGCTTTCCAATATAGTAGCCATTAGCTACATGCAGTGATGACAGACTTGAAATATGGCTGGTATGCCTGTGAAATGGATTTTTAAATTTTATTTAATTGTAGTCCATTGAAATGTCAATGTAAAGAGTCACAGGTGCTACTGGCTACCATATTGGACAGTGCAGGATTGACATATTCACGACTCTGTAGGTCAAACCTTCCTTGGGGCTGAAGTCAGGCATAGATTGCCATCATTGTCAACTTCCTCCCATTTTGCTTCTGAATCTTTGGAGAAGGATATTTGGGCTCTGAGAGGGAAGGTGGACAAAGAGTTTCCCACGTGACTTGGCCTCCAAAGAAATATCTTCAAAAAAAAAATCAGATATTTTGAACTCCCAACATTAGACTTTTTAAATTTACAAATCTATATGATATATAGTCTTGCCTTCTATAAGTAATTTACTAAGTTTCTCTCTCTTAGACTGAAGTGATTATATGACTACCCTTCCATTTCAGTGATGGAACCTGGTTCTTAAAGAGAACACTGGGTTTTCCAAGAATGAGAGATTGTAATTCCAACAGAATTAGTGAGGGATTATATTTTTCTTTCCTCCTCTTCCACCAACATTCTTTTAAGCTCGCCTCACTAGTCCCAGCCTCCCTCTCATTTCCCCCCTTTCACTTTCACCTATTTTTTTCTCTCTCTCTTTCTCTTGCTATTTCTTTGATTACAAACCCTCTACTACTTAGCCCATGATTATTTCTTCTATTTAAAGAAAAAACTTCGTTAAATATCCTTTGGGATTCCATGTCTATGCCTAACTAACAGAAAAAAAATATTTATAAGTGTGCCATCTCCCCGTACAGGATAAGATATGTATATGATTGTCTGGATTTGTTAGTTTGGGTCCTCTGAGAAGCGGACACAGCGATAGGATTAGATGTGCAAACATTTTATTGGGGGAAATACCTGTCAAGAAAAATGGGGAGGAGCTGGAGGAGGCAGAAGGAACCATGGAACTGCATGCAGGGCTGACCCTGTGAGAAGAGAGGGAAGGAAAGAAGGCTGGCTGGGAAAAGTCTAGACTATACTGCACTTCTGCAAGGCTGAAGAGGGATCCTCTAGCTAACGTTGCCCATTAGAAGAGCTCTCATATCCCAGGAATGAGTCTGTCTAACTGTGTTGTGCCCAGTCATGGGCTAGGAGCCAGTGGGAAGAATGGCCTCAGTGCAAATATGCAGTAGTTGACTTAGAAGCTATGTCTGGTGATCAGTGACGTCTGTCCTCCATGAAGTAGGGGATCTGAGAGGCGCATGGCCAGCACATCTGGGTTAGACCTAAGCTCTCCTGGACTTGGAAAAAACAGGGCTGTTTATGCCATGAGCTGTATCCAAACAGTGTTTCATGACTGATAGGGTAAAATAATTGTTAGTTTAGAGGAATCTTATGGAATATTTTTGGTCATTCTATTTCCTGCATTGTATGTTATGAGGTGTTTTCCCTATCACCAGGCTCTTACTCGTGTGTTCCTAAACACATGCATTCCTTCTTGAATTGAGTCTTCTGCATCCATCTCCCCAGACCAATTCCTTCAAATTTCCACTAACCCTTTCTCCACAGGAGAGTACTGCTGACTCCCAGACTAAGGTAGATTCCCTCACATCTCTCTGGAATTGTTGTAGCCTATGTTATTTTTCTGTATTTAATATTGTTATTTTGTTTACTAAATATATCACCCATGAAGGCATAAGCTATATCCATCTCATTTACAAGTGTATTCCCAGGGCCAGGCACAGAGCTGATTAACGTTTCTTGAATGAATCAATACTTTGTGTAAGATGTGCTAAAGTTAAAAAAAAAAAAAAAGATGTACAAGGCAGTCCTCATCCTCAAATTACTTATAATCTAGAATAGGTTTCTCAGCAGATGATGGTACAGAACTATCAACATTAATGAACTTACTGAATTAAAGGGCTTTTTGGAAGACTTAAAGCTTTAATTTCCTAAGTCAAGAATTGTATAGCCAGTAGTTAAGGTTCTACTAAGTTAAAATCTTATCAAGCCCACTTTCATAATAGATAAAACTAATGCTAATAAATGCTTTATCTGCATATAAATGAATATTCCTAGAAGGAGAGTTTTATTTATTTTAAATTTTTATTTTTAAAAATAATTTCAGCTTATTTTAGATACAGTTAGGTACTTGTGCAGGTTTGTTACGTGGGTCTATTGCATGATGCTGAGGTTTGGGATATAAATGATCTCATCACCCAGGTAATGAGCATAGTACTAGACTCATAGTACTAGGGCCATTTGCTAGTTTTTCAACTCTTACCCCTCTCTAGTAGTCTGCAGTGTCTACTGTTGCCCTCTTTATGTCCGTAAGCACCCAATGTTTAGCTCCCAATTATAAATGAGAACATGTAGTATTTGGTTTTTTGTTCCTGCATTTTTTTCACGTAAGATAATTCTCTCCAGCTGTATCCATGTTGCTGCAAAAAACATGATTTCCTTCTTTTTATAGCTGTGTACCACTTCATGGTGTATATGTAGCACATTTTCTTTATCCAATCAACTGTTAATGGATACCTGGGTTGATTCCCTTTCTTTGCTATTGTGAATAGTGCTGTGATGAACATATGGCTGTATGTGTCTTTTTGGTAGACTGATTTATTTTCTTTTGAATGTATACCTAGTAATGGCATCGCTGGGTCAAATGGTAGTTCTGTTTTAAGATCTCTGAGAAATCTAGGAGAATAATTTTAGATGACATTGAGGAAAGTGACAGTAATAATTGCATTATCTTAATGATATCTTCTTGACCACTGTATCTGGCCCTGTCACAAGCCAACCAATTTTCTTTTTCTTTTTAAGATGGTTTAAGATAAAGCTTCTGTTACTAGCAACCAAGTAGTGAGCTGAATAAAATACAATAGGAAGAGTTTGAATTATTTAGGAGTACACATTTTTTTTCAGTATAACTGACAGCAGATATTAACATGTAAGTAATGAATGTACTAAGAATCATTGCATAAATAACCCTTTATAGCTTCGTAAGTCTCCATAGTTTCTAGAATTATTTTACGTACAGTCTGTTCACAGTTGCTTTATAAGATGGGCAATGATTGTCAGTCTCAGCTGAAGACACATCTTCATCCAAACACTTCTTCAAAGTCAATGAAAGTGATGTGAACAGTTGTCATCAAAACCCAGCCCATCTTCCTCCTAACACTCCCATTCGTTCCTAACGACCTTTTGCTATGAGACTATGAATCTGTGGTTCTAGGTTGCTATGACCATCTAAATAAATAATGTGTATTAAGAATAATTCAAATGTGTGTGTGTGTGTGTGCATGTGTGTGTGTGTGTGTGTAAGGTGAACAATATAAAAAATCTTATAATCTAGACAACATTCATATACAGCTGCCATTTTTTAAAAACCTGGCAAAAACTTCCAAAAGAAAATATTATTAGTCCTTTTAAAGAGGTGCTTAACTAGCAGTATTTAGCTTTGATCTCATGGTCTAAAGTAAACTTAACAACGTTTCTCAAAGAACCAACACTTTTAAATTAGATTGTTGGCTTCCAAAATCTTGGCCGAGAAATCTGACATGGTAAACTGTCTTCTGCTCCATTTATTTAATATGGAGAGATGAAGGTCCAGAATGAAACCTGGCAGGATTTGAACACAAGATTCTGGGAAGTCTAAATGAGCCCAAGATTATGTTTGGCAGAGAATCGTGCCCCCCTGGCAGGAAAAACACACAGCTTCAAGTCTGTTGACACTGACAAAGCTTTTTAAGATAAGGAATTAAAATGCTCCCTAAAAGCAGAAACTCTTGGTGTCTACCTCAATATAACAGGTAGATCATTCCAAAACACTTTTGAAAAAGGTCTTTGTTTGGGTTACTCTCCCTGGAAATGAACAAGGAGCTTATTTATCTGCGACTGAAAAAAAAAGGGCAAGCAAACAAGTTCTTTTCTTCTTTAGAGTGTATGGTCCAGAGAGATAGACAATCTCACACTACTCTGAGAAATAGTTAAAAGCAGGCAATTTTCTCCTCCCTCAGGCTCTGTGGTTAGCTGGTTTGAGTCGGAACCAAAGAGAAAGACTAGCGGCTTCTGTTCACAGCTTAGATAATCATTTCCTGTTTGTCCTTAGGCAGATTGCCTCATCGGTTTCAGGAGCCTTGATTAAGAGTGTCTCAATTTACCCTGTAAAATAATAACTGTTTCATCAGGGGTGTTGTGGGGTTTAATTAAAGCCCGTAAAGGGTACTAAGATCCTCAGATAAGACTGTGTAAACACTAAGTAATGCGTGTCTGCATATATACAGATATAAGCTAGGCCCGCAAAACTGAATTTATCTGACAGTTTTTCTTTTTCATCCCATCAACATGCCTCGGGCTAGTTTTGTTACCCCAGACTTAGAACAAAAATTTCTTCAGGCCAGTATTCTCTAAGAATTGCCAAATGATTAGGTAAGGTGCCTTGGTAAAGCTTTAAGTGTCCCAGCCAACTTTAGGTCACCTACCTTCTTACAATGTTTACCCAAACCTCGGGCATTTGTTTCACAACTTCATGGATTTACTATTTCTGCTTACCACCTGTACCCATGTTTACTTAATATTTTCTAAATGGGATACTTATTTGCTTCAAAAAGTTTATTTAAGGCAAAAAAATTCATATGACTATTGCTCATAGAAAACAAGTGTTTTCCAATAGCAAAGACATAGAATCAACCTAGATGCCTATCAGTGTTAGACTGGATAAAGAATATGTGGTACACACACACCATGGAATACTAGGCAACCATAGAAAAAAAACTGTTAGGTGCACTCTGAATGAAGATACCACCTAAACAGACTTTGTGTGAGCAACAAGGCTGTTTATTCAACCAGGTGTGGGTGGGCTGAGTCCGAAAAGAGGGTCAGCAGATGGTGGTAGGAGTTGGTTTTATAGGTTTGGGGAAGGCAGTGGAAAGTTACAGTTCAGCACGGTTTTTTGCAAGCTGGAGGGTGTCTCCAGTGTCACAAGGTTGGCTTATCAGTTGAGGCAGGAGCAATGGTGGCATGTCACAAGGTCAGTTAATGAGTCACTGCAGGAACTAGCTGTTCTTCTCCTTTTGCAGTCTGGCTCTAGGAGGCCATCTGGAGGTGTACGTGTGGGTCACAGGGGTCGCCATGGTATAGTCCATGGTGTAGTCAGTTCTAAGAAACTGCATTCCTGACTTTTTATATTAATAATATAAAGGAAAAAGTGACAACTAGAGAAAGTTGGGGGGTAGTGAAATTTTGGGGGCAGTACAGAGGGGTGATGGGTGACATTTCTCAGGGCTTCTTTGAGCGGGATTGAGGGTGGTGTGGAAACAAAAATGGGAAATAATTTAGACTTCTGAGAGATCTGGGGGCAAGGGGTGAGAGTTTAGTGTTGTTAGAAGGAGTATTTGCTGTATTAGGTAACTGATTGGTTATGGCTTGCATACAATTTTGTAGGAATTGAGAAATTAGTCAGAAAAGGCAAGGTCCAAGTAAGAGAAGGAGAAAAATTGGTATAAGAGGGCCTGCTAATGGAAGGAGCCATGATATCCAGTTAGCAAGTGGCCAGCTAGGTCCAGAATAATTATTTGCCTGATTAGCGAGCTTTTGGGCCCCGTCTTGAAGTTTTTTGATGGTGTCATATGCAAGGCTAGATTAGTTTAGAATAGGAAGAGTCCCTCTTTTTCAGCAGTTAATAGATTGAGGCCTTGGGAATTTTGGAGGACAACTGCCACCAAGGAGTTAACTTGGGCTTGAAACACAGATAGTGTTTGAGTTATGTCTGTAATACTGGCAGAGAAATCATTAGAGACTGTGGAATGTGGTGATGGAAGTAGTAAGGCCTGCTATGCCTGTCCTGATTGCAGCAGTGGAGACTCCTAATCCTACAAGCAAGGGGATTCATGGAATGACTCTTTTTTGTTAGGTAGGAGTTACAAGAGGGACAGGGAGGGGTTCATTTCCATTGGCAAACTGGATTTTGGGAGTAAGGAAAATTAAGGTACAGGTGCCTGGCCAGCTGGTAGGAAGGCAGAGGTAGGTGGAAGAGTCACAGAGGAGAAAAGTCCTTGGTTGAGGCAGAACTGGAAGTGTAGACTGAAGAGAAAGTGTTCTGTGGGGGCTGCGGCCTTGTACCCAGATACCAAGTGAACCAGCAAGGGCCATGGCTTTTAAAGTTGTAGTGGGATTTGATAGAGTAATTGTATGGAAGGAGACGTCTTGTTTTCATGGTGTATAAGAAAGCGTTTGGTATCTATGAGTAACCATTTACTTTCATTAACAAGGTCAGGTATGAGCAGGCAGGAAGAGAGGCCTGGGGGAGAGTCTGATGAACAAGGGAGGGCAGCCAAGGATGGAGTGAGAGACAGGGTAAATGCCTGCTTTTGCTAAACTTGCTACTGACATTCTTAAGAGAGCTAGTAATGAGGGAGGGCCTTTCTGTAATGCTAAGCTGGTATGTTTCTATTTCTTGGTTAACGTGGGTGACAGGGCTTTGGAGGTGAAGTGTAAAGGAACACGGAGAGGGTGGGAGGTCTCCTAGGGGAATTCCATTAGGTGATTGCTGGGAAATGCATAAGGGAGTGGCAATAGGGATAGTTGTTTGTGTGGTTAGTGGTCCAAAAACAGGGGCTGCGGAGTTGACCTAAGGGGAAAGATGATGCAGGTAGGTGTGAAGAGAGCAGCAGCCTGTTGGTGTGAGATATCTAGGATGTTTTTGTTGAATCTTTCTAGGAAGTAGAGTTCTTCCGGGGGGGTACAGGTGGGGGTTATTGAAGAAAGTCTGAAGGCATAAAGAGACGGGAGAGTTTGTCCAGTCTACTGGTAGGGCAGGGACGGCTGTGTAGGAGGAAGAGGAGAGGGATATGTGTAGCCAACGATCACTGGCTAAGGAAGGGTTTGAAATGGTTAGGAGAGGATGGATTCGGTTGACGGTATGTTGGATGTAATTAGGTAGGGGTAGAGGGTAGCAGCAGAACGGGAGCGAGGTTGAGTGAGTATAAAAGTAAAGAAGAGGACTTCATTGAGGTGGAAGAATTGGAGAGTTCCCTGCCACAGAAGATCATCTATTCACTCTAAGAGACAGTTAAGCATGGCAACATGAGGGTAAGACCATGAAATGTCAGCTGTAATTGCTTGGAGGAAAAGTGTATACTAGCGATGTAAACAAGAGCAGGGCATGTAAAATAATAGAGACAGAGACTTTCTGAGGTGTGGTTTAAGTAGTAGGGGCGACTACATTAAATAGTGGTGTAAGGGAAAAGATGCCTAAGTGAAAGGTATGTTAGGATTATGTAGGGTTATTCTTCCACTTTGGGGATATGGGTGAGTTTAATAGAAGTGGGGGAGAGTACTTTTGGCTTCCAGGAGGAGGCAGAGGAGTTAGGCCAATTGTCTGATGGACACAGCTTTATCCTGGAATGATGAACTCACTGGGGAGGGTCTTGTAGATGGACAGTGGTTGGGGTGCTATATACGACCAGGAAAGGTCCTATCCACTGAGGTTGCAGAGACTTTTAACTAGGGTTAGGCTTTTAACTAGGATTGACGTTCCAGCTAGGGTGTCTTCATATGGCTGGGTATCTGGAGTGGGTAAGAGGAAATTAGCAGCCTGGCGGATCTCATGTCTGGCCTGTTGAAGGACTGGAAGATAGTCACCAAGAGAACTGGTGTCTGCAATAAGGTTAGGCCCAAGCAGAAAGGTGCAGCCATATAGGAGCTCAAAGCGGCTATACCCTGTGGGTTTTTTAGGAGTGGCTTGAATCCCCAGAAGAGCGAGGGGTAGAAGAACTATCCATTCTTTTTTTAGTTGGAGGCTGAGTCTAGTGAGATGTGTTTTTAAAAGGCTGTTGGCTCTTTCTACTTTTCCTGAGGACTGAGGGTGGTATGGGGCGTGGAGATTCCACTGGATGCCAAGGGCCTGGGAGACTGCTTGGATAATTTGGCTAATGAAGGCTGGTCCATTGTCAGATTGTATAGAAGTAGCAAGACCAAATCGGGGGTTATATCAATTAGAGGAGAAGAGATAACTGCAGTAGCTTTTTCAGACCCAGTAGGAAAGGCTTCAACACATCCAGTAAAGGTGTTAATCCAGACTAGATGGTATTTAAATTTGTGGACGCGGGATATATGAGTAAAATCTGTCTGCCAGTCTTGTGTGGGGGTAAATCCCCTGGCTTGACGTGTAAGAAAAGGAAGGGGTTTAAGGAAGCCCTGGGGAGTAGTATAGTGGCAGATAGAACGTTGAGACGTGATTGTTTTCAGGACGGATTTCCATGATGGAAAAGAAATGAGGGGTTCTAAAAGACAGGCTAGAGGCTTGTATCCTACATGAAAATGATGATGAAAGGATGTGAGGATAGAGTGGGCTTGTGAGGCAGGGAGAAGGAATTTTCCATGGTCTAAGAACCACTTGCCTTGAGTAGGAAATGATTGGTAGGTTAAGGATTTGGAGGGAGAGTAGGTAGGAGTAACAGATGAGAAGGAGAAATTCTGGCCATAAGGGGCAGGTAATGGAGGATTAGCTGCTTCTTTAGCTGTTTTATTGGCATAGGCGTTTCCTTGCGTAATGGAGTCTGGCAGTTTTTGGTGTCCCTGCAGTGGATAACCCTGGCCTTGGCTGGGAGGAGAGTGGCCTTAAGTAGGGCCTTTATTGAGGGGGCACTGATAATAAAGAACCCTTGTGTAGTGAGAAGACCTGTTTCTGCCCATGGTGGCGAAGGATATGGAGGGCACATTTAGAATCAGTGTAAATATTGACGGGTAACTCTTTTGCAAGTGTGAGAGCCCAGGTTAAGGCGATAAGTTCAGCTTGTTGGGAAGTGGTGGTGGGGTAGTACAGCAGCCTCGATAATACATGAGTGGGATACAACAGCATAACCAGCTTCGGCCAGTGCCAACCGACTGGCCTTTGAAGAACTGCCATCAATAAGCCATGTGCTGTCTGGGTCTGGGACTGGGAAGACGGAAATATGGGGAAAGGGGGAGGATGCTGTATGGATTAGTGAGATGCAATTGTGCGGATCAGGGACTTGTGTTGGGTGTGAAGTGAGAAGCTGGGTTGAAGTCACGTCCGAGAGCAATGATTACTGTGGGTGTTTCAATAAAGGGTGCCTAAAGCTGGAGTTGGTGAGGGGCTGAAAGTGTGTGAGGTGTGAAGAGGAAACTAGACTTTGGTGGTTGTGAGAGCTCTAGAGAATAAGTGGAGCGTAGCCTGTAATTTTAAGGGATTCTAGGAGTATTACAGCTGCAGCGGCCGTGGTGTGTAAACACGACAGCCAGCCTAGGACTGTGAGGTCAAGTTGTTTAGACCCGATGCACAGCCTTTTACTTCTCCCATGTGAAGGGAGAAGGGTTGGGAGGAGTTGGGGAGTGCTAGTGTAGGGGCTGTTTCTGAGGCCTTCTTTAGCTAACGAAAGGAAGGATGGGAGAAGGATTTGGGGTCTATGGGGTCAGCTAAGTTTCCTTTCGTAAGTTTGTAAAGTGGTTTGGTTAGGAGGGCTAAACCTGGTATCCAGGGCAAAAGTATCCTACCATGCCGAGGAAGGAGAGAAGCTGTTGTTTAGTGGATGGGGTTGGGGTTTGGGAAATTAGCTGGATACGGTTGGCAGGGAGAGCGCGTGTATGCTGACGAAAGTTTATATTGAGATAAGTAATGGATGGGGAAGAAATTTGGGCTTTAGAAGGTGATACAGGGTACCCCTTGGAGTATAGAAGTTGAAGAAGCAGGAGCGTGTCTTGCCAGGAGGATTCATAAGAGGGTCTGCAAAGAAGATCATCCACATATTGAATGAAGTGGAAAGCAGATGGACCGAAGGAGAGTAGGTCGTGGAAAGGGCTTGACTGAAGTAGCGTGGGCTATCCCAGAAACCTTTGGGCAGAACAGTCCAGGTGACTTGTTGAGACTGGTGGGTGTCAGGATCAGTCCAAGTGAAGGCAAAAAGAGGCTGAGAGGAGGGGTGTAAGGGGATGGTGAAAAAGACATCTTTCTGATCAAGAATGGAACAGTGAATTGTGGAAGTGGGTATGGAAGATAGGGAGGTATAAGGGTTTGGTACAACAGGATGGATGGGAAGTACAGTCTGATTAATGAGGCAGAGGCCTTGGACTAGCCTGTAAGATTTGTCTGGTTTTTGGACAGGCAGGATAGGAAAATTGTAAGGAGAGTTAGTGGGAACTAAAAGCTCATGTAGTAGTAAGCAAGTAGTAACAGGCTTTAGGCCTTTTAAGGCTTTTGCTGGGATGGGGTACTGGTGCTGGGTGGGATAGGAGTGGTTAGGCTTTAAGGGGATGATAGGGAGTGAATGACTTGCAGCAAGGGATGGGGAGGTGGTGTCCCACACCGTAGGGTTAAGGTAGTGGGACATAAGGGGAGCTACTGAAGGTATGAGTTTGGGGAGGAGGATGGCAGTGAGGTGTGGCTGTAGCCCAGGAATAGTTAAGGAGGCAGATAATTTTGATAGGCCATCTCAGCCTAACAGGGGAACTGGACAAGTGGGAATGATTAGGAAAGAAGGTGGAAAGGAGTGCTGGCCTAATTGACACTAGACTTGGGGGGTTTTGAGAGGCTTGGAGGCCTTGCCATCAATTCCCACAACAGTTATGGAAGTCAAGGAGACAGGTCTTTGAAAAGAAGGCAGCGTGGAGTGGGTGGCCCTCATGCTGATTAAGAACGGGATAGACTTACCCTCCACCATGAGAGTTACCCAAAACTCAGTGTCCATGATGGTCCAGGGGGCCTCGAAGAGGTTTGGGCAGCATCAGTCTTCAGCCGCCAAGCCAAGAAGATCTGGGAAGGATTCATTCTGAGAGCTTTGGGTTAGAGCTCCAGGAGCTCTGGGAACAGCGACATGAGTCGGACAGTTCCACTTCCAGTAGGGTCCCCGTACAGATGCGGCAGCGCTTAGGAGGAATCCCGGGCTGCAGGCATTCCTTGACCCAGTGGCCAGGTTTCTGACACTTGAAGCAAGGTCTGGGAGACGCAGCTGGACCCTGCAGTCTGGGCGCTTTGAAGTCTTTGTGAACCAGTGATGAGGCTGGAGTTTGTCTTATGGCAGAGGCAAGCATCTGTATTTCTGAGATGCGCTGCCGCTGGGCAGCTTCTTCCCTATTATTGAACACCCTGAAGGTGAGGCTGATTAATTTCTGTTGTGGAGTTTGAGGGCCAAATTCTAATTTATGTAGCTTTTTTTTAATGTCAGGGGGGTGAGAAAATGCATATTAAACATTTTTCAGGGGTGAGAGTAGAAGTATGGATGACTTTTAAGTCACTCCAGATTAAGTTATAGGACTGAATTAGATGTTGGAACTCTTGTATATATTTAGTGGGATCTGAAGAAAAGAAGTCTAATTGTTGGCTGATTTGGGAAAGGTTGGATAAAGAGAAAGGAACATGTACCCTGACTATGCCTTCGGCTCCAGCCACCTCTTGAAGGAGGTTGTTGGGCAGGGGTGGAGGAGTTAGCCATGAGACTAAACTGTAAGCCAGACCAGGTATGAGCTGGAGAGGTGATAGGAAGGTCATAGGAGGTGGGTTGCAGGCAGAGGAAGAGGAGGGAGGTTCTAGGGGGTTAGGGCCTGGAGTAGGGTTTGGTTTGGACAGGTGGGGAGGAGAAAGTTCGAACAGGTTGATGGACAGGGAGGATTCTGAGTTACTGGTGGAGGCAGGAGGGGTGGACGGAGGGAGAGAAGAAAAATTTGGGACAGGTTGTATTGAGAGTAGAGATTAGGAAGGGATTAGTATGACACTTCAGACCATTTGCCCATTTGTTGATAAAAATTGTCTAGGTCATGCAGAATAGAAAAATTGAAAGTGCTGCTTTCTGGCCACTGGGAACCATTGTCTAATTTGTATTGGAGCTAGCCCATATTGCAGAAAAAAATGACACATCTAGGTTTCATATTGGGTGACAGTCGAAGAGGTTTTATTTTTTTTAGGATGCAGGCTAGAGGCAAAGACAGAGGAATAGAGGGCTTGCCCATGGTGAAGAAAGGAGTAGAGATGAGGAGAATGAGAGAAGAGCAGCTACCAGGGTTTTCAGTAGGCATCCCTGACTGAGTCCTGGGCTGTACTGTGGGTGAGTGGTCAAGGCAGGCATCCCCGCTATTGACCAGACAGACACCAAGGGAAGACCGTCTTCCGAGTTCGTGACCAATGTTGGAGTTTTTGAGCGCATGGATAGAGAGTGTCTCCTTTGTCTCTACTTAGAAGGAGAATGGTTTAAAGGAAGAAAGAGAAAGACTTGTCTCCTTTACCTCTACTTTAAAGGAGAAGGATTTAAAGGAAAAGAGAGAGAGAGAGAGAGAGAGAGAGAGAGAGAGAGAGACTGCTTACCTGATCTGAAGGTGGCGAGAGTGTTGTTGGGCTGGCCTGATGCACTGAGGTTGTAGGTGGGTCTCCTCACAGAGGAAGAGCAGGGACAGGGGGTCACTCCCCCAAAGGAGTACCCCAACCTGGGTTTCGGCACCAAATGTTAAGCATGCTCTGAATGAAGAGACCACCTAAATAGGCTTTGTGTGAGCAATAAGCCTGTTTATTCACCTGGGTGCAGGCAGGCTGAGTCCAAAAAGAGAGTCAGCAGATGGTGGTGGGATAGGAGTTGGTTTTATAGGTTTGGGGTAAGTAGCAGAAAATTACAGTTCAGGGCAGTTTTTTGCAAGCTGGGGAGTGTTGATGGTGGGGGTGTCACAAGGTCCAAGGTCCAGTGTCACAAGATTGGCTTATCAGTTGAGGCAGGAACAGTTGAGGCAAGAGCAATGATGGAATGTCACACGGTCAGTTAATGAGGCACTGCAGGAGCTAGCTATTCTTCTCCTTTTGCGGTCTGGCTCCAGGAAGCCATCTGGAGGTGTATGTGTGGGTCACAGGGTCACCATGGTGTAGTCCATGGTAGAGTCAGTTCAGAGAACCTTGCAAGAACAACATCATGTCCTTTGCAGGAACATAAATGGAGCTGGAGGCCATTATTATTAGCAAACTAATGCAGGAACAGAAAACCAAATACCACATGTTCTGACTTATATGTGGGAACTAAATGATTAGAACACATGGACACAAAGAGAGGAACAACAGACCTTGAGGCCAACATGAGGGTAGAAGGTGGGAAGAAGGAGACAATCAGAAAAAATAACTCTTAAATATTAGGCTTAGTACCTGGGTAAAAAAATAACCTATACAACAAACCTCTGTGACAGAAGTTTACCTGTATGACAAACCTACACCTGTATCCCTGAACCTAAAGTAAAAATTAACAAAAAGAAAACAAAATAAGTGTTTTCTTATATACAGTAGTTTAAGTACATAGCTATTCAAAATTTTAAAAGTTTTAAAATTATCTTGCATATCAATAGTTTATGCATATCACATTTAGGTGAAGTAAAAAGTAAAAATTATTAAAAATTGCATATAATCTCTAGATGATTTATATTTTATATATATAACACATTTTGATGCTATTCTTTTTGGCAGCTTTATCAATGAGCTATTGTAGTGTAACAAACTACAGAGGCTTAGAATAATAATCATTTATTATTCTCTAAGGGTTTGTGGGTTGGCTGGACAGTTCTGCTGCTCTGAGCCAGGTTTGGCTGATCTTGGCTGGCCTTGGTCATGTGTCTGTGATCAGCTGGCAGATTGGCTGGGGCTGGCTGGTATTGGATGGCCTCAGTCACATACCTGGTGCTTGTCCAGCTCTTGCCTTAGGGCAGTGCAGTGATTAGATCATATGTCATTCCTCTTTCAATAGACGATGCTAGATGTTCCCTGATAGGGTATAGGGTTCTAAGAGAAAGCAGAAATTGAAAGGCCTTTGGAGGACTAGGCTTAGAAATAGAACATCTAGCTTCTCCCACATTTTACTGGCTAAACAAAATTACAGTGCCAACTCAGAGTGGTTATGGTGGTGTCCAAAACTCATGAGGGTTTTATATTCCTCCTAGTTTTCCACCAAGCCATCCCTAGGCTGTGGTCCACATCCTTATGGTCCAACTAGTTGCTGGAGTTCCAACCATGACATTCTGAGTTTGACCAACAGGAGGCTGTGAGAGGATGGATAATGGTCCTTCAAGACATCCGTGTCTTAACCTTTTCAACCTGTGAATGTTACCTTAGATGGCAAAAGGGACTTTGCAGATGTGATTAAATTAAGGATCTTCAAATTGAGAGATTGTCCTTAATTACACAGGTAAGCATAATGCAGCTACAACTGTCCTTGTAAGAGGGAGGCAGAGGGAGAATTGATTGTAGCAGAGACAGTAGGCAACATGATGACTGAAGTTAAGATATGACACTGTTGGCTTTGATAATGGAGAAAGGAGACAAGTAATGCAGCTGTAGAAACTAGTAAATGCAAAGAAATGAATTTCTCTCTAGAGTCTCCAAAGGGAGCATACCCTGCTGATACTTTGATTTCAGCCCAGTGAAACTAATTTTGGACAAGAATCTGTGTGGTTTTAAACCACCAAGTTTGTGGTGATTTGTCATAGCAGCCACAGGAAACTAAAGCAGAGGTTCATTAGATGATCCATATAATACTTCCATTTTAACTCATTGGTCAAAATTTGGTCACACGGCTACATATAGCTGCAAGGGTCCCTGGGAAAAGCTTTTTTTTTTTTTTTTCTGGATGTCATTAGTGTCTCCTAAAGAAGCAGCGAATGCTGTTGGAAAACAACTCATCGTGTCTGCCACAGGTGGAGAAATAGTAATCAAAGTACATTCAATATGTATTTACTGAACATTTAACAAATGTCAGGTATGTTCTGGGTTCTGGTTATACACTGGTGAACAATACAGGCAAAATTCCTGCTCTCATGTAGCTCACATTCTGGAGAGGGAAGACAGAAAATGAACAAAACTGTAAATATATAATGTAAAATGGTGATGTATGCTATTAAAGGAATAAAGCAAGAGCTGAGTATAGAGTTTGGAGGTACATGGCTATTTTGGAAAGGATTTTACAAAAGAATATGAGAAGCATCCTGTCATAAGATAATCCGGTGTCATAAACCAGGTGGTCAACTGGATAGTACCCGCTGTGCCTAAAGGTATTTGAAATCAAACTTAGAATCTGCTTCCAAAATGACAATGTGAGGAGCTCTGTGGCTCTCTGCCCAGTAGAACAACCATAATTAATAAAAGCTATTTTTCAAGAAGCTAAAGTCTCTGAAAATTGTTCTAATGGCATACAGCAGATGATGAAATAGCTATTTTAAAAATATCGACTAAATCTTATTAAGAACAGTGAGCATCGGTAGCATTTGAGTCATGACCCACTCTCTCTATATCCTCCCTCCCCTGCCCCACAGTTCAATGTGGCAGAAACTCCATTCCAAAATACATGTGGCCAAGAAGATAGGGTACCCTCCTCTCTAAGCTCCAAGTCAAGGGGTATAGAATATTCCCAGGAGAGGCAGGTTTTTAGCATTTCTAATTCTCCTACGCTCTGTGTTACAGAGGCTAAATTCCAGGTGAATGTGAATGAGAGGTTTAGCTCAGATGACACTCATGCCAGATCACTCATAGGCAGAGGTTTTATGCCAACTGCCAGCAGAGGCTAGTCAAGAAGATAAGAGGCTACTTTCCTCACCCAGTGTCCTGCTCATAAAGCAGGGTGTCTCTTCAAAAGAAATGAGCCACTGTCCCCAACCCTAGCTCCATAGAAATAGGTGCAGATGTTCTTCCAAGTGGGATAGGCCATAACAAGAGTTCTGGTTTTTCTCATAGGAATTGACTTTATTTGGAAGAGAGTATAAGAAAGAAAGTTTAAGCCTAAGGGTGGTCTCAAAAACATGGATACTTTTAGTGATAAGGAGGCTGTTTGCAACACAAGAGCAACAAACTAAACCACAGACCAACTAGTTTATGGGAGAGAGCCAGGGTAAAAGCTACAAAGAGCCTTACTTGGGTGGAACAAACCTCAAAGACTGGATTTAAAGGCTACCCTTGCAAAGGGGCCTGAATTTATTTGCAGCAGACTATGGGGCAATTTATGCTCCAGGACATTGCCAAAAAATAAAAGAGCAATAAATCAGCAATTAGTGGAGCCTAACATCTCAGTGTGATACCAACAGAAGCAGATAGCTTAACAGAAAGTTCAGAAAAAGAGACAGTGAAAGAGAGACCTACGAAAAACACTATCATCCCAGTTTATCTGTACACATGCCCAAGCTTCTTAGTAAAGAGTAACAAAGTTGACAAGCCTTTGGCAAGTCTGATCGAGAAAAGAAAAAGAAAGAGAGAAGACACAGTTTGCTAAATTAAGGATTGGAAGAGGGGATATTACTATTACATAGAATAAAAATGACTACAAACATATATTATGAACAGTGGTATGTCAGCAACTTAGATAACCCAGATGAAAGGGACAAATTCCTAGAAATATACAAACTACCAAAAATGACTCAAGAAGAAATAATAGGAGAGCTGATTAGATTGATAAAGCACAAAGAGATTGAATTCAGGAGTAAAAAAGTTCCCACAAAGAAAAGTCCAGAACCAGATGGATTCACTGGTGAATTTTACCAAAACTTAAAGAATTAATATCAATTATTCACCAAACTCTTCCAAAAAATAGAACAGAAGGAAACATTTCCCAGCTCAGCTTATGAGGGGAATATCACTCTGATACTAAATTCTGACAAAGGCATCACAAGAAACTACAGACAAATATTTCTTATGAGTATAGACACAAAGTCTTCAATCAACTACTAACAAACTGAATTCAGTAATATATAGAAGGAGTTATATCCCATAACAATGTGAGATTTATCCCAAGAATGCAAGTTTGGATTGATATCTAAAAATTAATATAATATACTGTGTCAGTAATCAAGAACAAAAAAAATAAGCATTTTGATAGATACAGAAAAAGTATTTGACAAAATTCCAAATCCCTTCATGATAAAAGCAATAAGAATTGAAGGGAATTTCCTCGACCTGACTAAGGGCATGTACAAAACTCCACAGCTAACACTATGTTTATTTATTTTATTTTATTTTATTTTATTTTTTGAGAAAGAGTCTCACTCTGTCACCCAGGCTAGAGTGCAATGGCGTCATCTTGGCTCATTGTAATCTCCCCCTACCCAGGTTCAAGTGATTCTCCTGCATCAGCCACCCAAGTAGCTGTGATTACAGGCACATGCCACCATGCATGGCTGTTTTTTCTATTTTTAGTAGAGATGGGGTTTTGTTGTGATGGCCAGCCTGATCTCGAACTCCTGACCTCAAGTGATCTGCCTACCTCGGCCTCCCAAAGTGCTGGGATTATAGGTGTGGGCCACCACGCCCAGCTGCTAACAATATATTTAAAGGTAGAAGATGGAAAAATTTCCCCCTAAGATCAGAAAGAAGACAAGAATATCTACTTATGCTATTTTAACTCAACATTATACTTGATGTTCTAGTCAAGGAAATTAGGCAAGAAAAAGAAATAAAAGACATCTAAATTAAAAAAGAAAAGTAAAACTACTTGTATTAGCAGATAACATGATTTGTATATAGAAAGCTCTAAAAAAACTATTAAAACTAATAAATGAGTTCAGCAAGTTTGCAAGACACAGATAAATATACAAAAATCAACTGTATTTGCACACTTCATCAGTGAACAAACTGAAAATGGCATTAACAGATTAAATCCATTTATAGTAGCATCAAAAGAATAAAATATTAAGAAATAAATTTATGAAAGAAAGACAAAACTTATACCCTGAAAACTATAAAACACTGTTGAAATAAATTACAGATAACTTAAATAAATGGAGAGTCATCCCACGTTCATGGATTGAATTACTTAATATTGTTAAGATGTCATTACTCCCCAAAATGATCCGTAGATTCAACAAGATCCTTTTCAAGATCCAGAGTAGCTTTTTTCTTGCAGACATTGACAAGTTGATCCTAATGACTATATAAAAATTCAAGGTACCCAGAATAGCTAAAACAATCTAGAAAAAAAGGAGAAAAATGTTGGTGGACTCGCATCAATTTTAAAACTTACTACAAAGCCAGTAATCAAGGCAGTCTGGTACTGGCATAAGGATAAGCATATAGATGAGTGGAGTTGAAATGAGAGTCTGGCAATAACTGAAAATCAGTTGACATTTATAGTCAGCTGATTTTCTACAAAGGCATCAGAAGAATTAAATGGTAGTAAGAACAGTCTTTTCCACAAATGATGCTGGGAAACTTGATGTCCCCATGCAAAATAATTAAGTTGGCCCTTTCCCTCACATCTGACATAAAAATTAACTCAAAATAGGTCATATATCTAAAGGTAAGAGTTACATCTATAAAACTCTTAGAATTAAATAATATCTTTGTAACTTTACTAGGCATGAATTCTTAGGTGTGGCACCAAAAGCACAAGTCACAGCAACAAAAAACACGTAACTTGGACATAATCACGATTAAAAGCTGTTTCACTTAAAGGATACCATTAAGAAAGTAAAAAGACAACCCACAAAATGGGAGAAAATATTTACAAATCATATGTCTGACAAGTGACTTGTACCTAGATCATATAGAGAGCTCTTACAACTCAATAATAAAATGACAACCCAATTAAACAATGGGTAAAAATGCAAATAGACATTTCTCCAAGAAAGATATACAAATTGTCAATAAGCACATGCAAGAATGCTCAATATGATTAGTTATCAGGAAAATGCAAATGAAAATTATAATGAGCTATCCCTTCATACCCATTAAGATGGGTATAATAAAAATTACAAATAATAACATGTGTTGATGATGTGGAGGAATCAGGATTCTCATACACTACTAAAGAGACTTTAGCATTTTGAAGTCACTTTGAAAAGTAGTCTGGCAGTTCCTCAAAAGTTTAAACTTAGAGTTACTATATGATAAAATAATTTCACTCCTGGATGTATACCCAAGAGTGATGTAAACATATTCAACAAAAAGTTGTATACATATAAATGTTTATAGCAGCATTATTTATAATGGCCAAAAAGTTGGGGGGACCCCAAAATGTCCATTGATTGAAGAATGGCCAAATAAAATATGGTATATTTATATGATAAAATATCATAAGGCCATTAAAAATGATAACATGTTACAGCATAAACCTTGAAAACATGCTATTAAGTGAAAGAAACCAATGAAAAATGCCCACACATTGTAAGATTTTATTTATGTAAAATATCCAGAATAAGGAAATATGTGGAGACAGAAATCAGTCATTTTCTAGGCCTATGGGATTTAGTTAAGGTAGATGGGGAGTAACTATTCATGGACATAGAGTTTCTTTTGGGGGTGATTAAAATGTTCCAAAATGGACTGTAGTGATGGTTACACAACTTTGTACACATACTAAAAACCATTGAATATTACACTGTAAAAGGATGAATTATATCACTTGTGAATTATATGTAATATTATATATATAAGAGAATACGTTAGGTAAAAGAAAACTGAATGAACTACAATAACACAAAGCACACCTGGGGTTATATTCAGCCCATGCACAACCAAATTATGGTGCCTAAGATAGTCTTTATAAGATCCCATTAAACTTCAGTTGTTCATTTTATGCCAGAGAATCCTGACCTAGGAAAAAAGGAATTAATATTTGGTATCAAGACCAAGAAAGGATTATATGTATTCAACTGAGTAGCCTTACATTAAAAAAAAGGAATAAAAGCTATGCATAACTGACCAAGCAGAGGAAAAGAGAATTGGCTTCTAATCCCAAACTTAAAACAACATGGTCTGAAGACTAAAATTTTCTCCATGGTTGAGAACACCTGATCTTATGAACGGAGAGGCAAGAAGTGGTCTTGGGAAAAGCAAGCAGTTTAGCAATAGGAGTCTTTGGTTCAAATACAGGTACTGCCAGCCATTACTATAAACCTGGACTTACCATTCCCAGGCCTCAGTTTCCTTATCAATAAAGGAGGACAATCATTGCTATCCTGAAACCTTGTTGGTTGAATTAAATAAATATGGTTACTAAGTGCCTGACATATTCATTTCCACCCATCCTTTTATGTGGTAGAAAACCAAGCCATAGAGTGTAAGATGCTACAGAGAAAATATTTCTTCCAATTCACTAGCATGGATCCAATTCTACCATACTGTTCCATATTGTCATTTCTTCCTTTTAAAAAATTCAGTATATACTGTCTTTCTATATTCTAGGGGAGCCTATTACCAGTTTAAGTGTGTGACTTAGAAAATTGTGTTACTTCATTTAAAGGAGAAAGAAGAATTCTCTATCACCACCACTACTACTACCAAGTAGCACCAACCTGCTGCCTCTAGATTATTTATTTATTTATCTATTTTTTGAGATGGAATTTCACTCTTACCCAGGTTGAAGTGCAGTGGTGCAATCCTGGCTCTCACTGCAACCTCTGCCTCCTGGGTTCAAGCGATTCTCCTGTCTCAGCCTCCCAAGTAGCTGGGATTACAGGCGCCTGCCATCACACCTGGCTAATTTTTGTAGTTTTAGTAAAGGCGGGGTTTCAACTTGTTGGCAAGGGCGGTCTCAAACTCCTGACCTCAGGTGATTCGCCTGCCTCTGCCTCCCAAAGTGCTGGGATTACAGGTGTGAGCCATCCCACCTGCCCTGGATTTCAAAATAAATTGAGATAAAGAGCAGAAAATGATTTCCCCAGACAAAATAAAATTCAGCTTTGAACCGGTAAGGTTCTAAGGAATAATCTGGTATAAAATCCTGTGCTTGCAGCCAAGTGCTGCAAAGGAGAAGTACAAGGTATTGCTGGAGAATACAGAGCAGGAGGACCTAACTTTGCCCACCTGGGTCTTAAAGGAGCTGCATCACCATTTCTGCTTCCCTATTGCTCTCCCACCAAACTGTTTGAAACTGGCCTTTTTGAAGTTGGTCTTTTAAACAATCATTTGCTGTCTTTAAAAAGTTTTAAATGGCTGTCTCAGTAAAAGTGAAATCAATATTCTTTCAGCCTGGGCTTTTAGCAGATAATGTCTCTCTATAAATCATGGGCATAATGACACTGGAATAATTCATCATCTCATTACATTTACAGATGATGTGTCACGTTGTTCTGAGGCAAAGGTTATCTTCCCTGCCTGGGACTCCATCCAGAAACAAAAAACCATGGAACCTGTTTATTTCATGTCCATTTATAGAAGTTGTTGTGGATCAGTTTTCCATCTGTCAGCTACTTTTTCTTTATAGCCCTTTTGTGAACACACTGCAGGAATATATCCTTGTAGCTCAAGAATTTCAGTAACCTTTGAAACTTTATTTGTTGAAGTGGCACCTGTCTGGGTTGAAGATGTTCTGTGGGCTTCTCTTTATATCAGTGCCAGATCTAAGGTCATTAGTAAAACAGTCAAGGATTTATTGAGCACCTAGTATTTGTCAGGTTACGGCACTGGATGCTGACATGTTCTATTCTCGCTGAGTGTACCATCACATGGGGGAAGACGATCAAGAACTCTTTACAAATAATCGTACCATCATTATAAGTGGTAAGTACTGGGGAGGAGAGACAAAGGGTGCTATTAATAAGAGAACCTCCTACTTGATCTGGCGGGGCATTAGCTATAGAAGGCAGCTCTCGAGTGATACTTAAGGTAAGACCTAAATGTTAAGTATGACATATCTGTTCACCCAATACTTGATAAAAGACTGGATGAATTAACAAAAACAACAACAAGGGACCAAGGGAATGGATAAATAGTTCAGATAATGGCTCTAAATGTCGAGGACTCATCCTTTACCCAGTCAACAAGAGTTGCATTGGTAACTGTCCACAAAGACTTGTATATAGACCTGTGGTATTATCCCTTAAGCACAAACCCTGCTATTTATACAGACTGCTGGAGTCCTGGTTTGAGTAAGTGCTTCAGAAGTAAACAGACTTGAGTGTAAATTTCAGTTACCATGTATGGTAAATTCCATTGAAGCTTTTAGTATTAATTTCTGAATCTCAATTCTTCAACTGTGTAATAGGAATATTAAGACTTAAGGCTGCTTTGAAGATTAAAAGAGAACATGTTTACCAATACAGAAAGATACAGGGATTAAGAAGCTAGGTTGGGTTTCCTAGCAAGTTTTGTTTGGATCCCTGCTGGGCCACTACCTAGCTATGTAACCTTAGGAAATAGCTATTCTTTAACACAACATGTATGTTCCATAAAATCACTGCATTATGCTAAATTGGGCAATACAAACCACAGGGCTTATGAGGAAAATGGGGCTCAGGGCACAACACAACTTTTTCAGTGACATGTTAAAAAAAAGATAGAAACCTAATGTCAAAGGAAAAACTTTAGACAAATTAAATTTAGTAGAGTTTATTTCAGAAAAAAACAATTCATGAATTGGGCCACCCTCAGAATTTGACTTAAAGAATTTTACTAGAGGATGAGTGTTACCTTTTGGTGAGCAAGGCATTTGACTTGTTGCACAGGAGAGCTTGAGAGAGCGTCATGTAGCAATGTGGGCAGTCAGTATTTATAGACAGAGTAAGGAAGGGAGGTGTAACAATAGCCTGATTGGCTAGAGTTTGGTAGTTTGCCTTATTTGACATGGTCTGATCATTTGGCAGCCTGTGATTTATTGAAGCTCAGCTGCTATGATTAGCTGAGACTCAGCTGTTTGTTACAAGAACATACTTGTAAGTTAGATTGCATTTTGATACATATGGACTCAAGATATGGAGACAGCTCTAGGCCAAATTTAAAACATGAAAAAAAGTAGACATCTTTACACTTAATAGCTAAAAAATAAATACATAAAATACAAAAATAAATATGGCACTCCACCTTGAAAAACACCTAGTGTGGCCTATGGAAGTGGGGTGGAAAGGGTTGCAACTTGCGAACTGCTGTCAAGTAGCAGGAGCTGTTTATCTGGAATCCTAGGGAAAGTTGTAGCACCAGATGTAGAGGCTATGGCTCATAACATGCATCAACCATGTTGGAGCAAACATGCATTGTAGCAGAACCAGATGTGCTTATCCTTGTTCTGCCTCAGTTATCTCATCTGTAAATAAAAATGATCATGGCATCCGCCTTGTAGAGTTGTTATAATCATGATTAAGCTGAATGGTTCTAGGTAAATTGTTTAGCACTGGACCTGGCATATAAGTTTGGTGCTTTTCTCCTGGGCATTTATCGTTCCATGTTATGTTAAATTTGACTTAAAGAATTTTACTAGAGGGCTGGGTGTGGTGGCTCACACCTGTAATCCCAGCACTTTGGGAGGCCACGGTGGGTGGATTTCTTGAAGTAAGGAGTTCAAGACCAGCCTGGCCAACATGGTGAAACCCTGCCTCTACTAAAAATGCAAAAATTAACTGGGTATGTTGGTGGGCGCTTGTAATTATAGCTACTCAGGAGGCTGAGGCAAGAGAATCACTGGAACACAGGAGGTGGAGGTTGCAGTGAGTTGAGATCACACCACTGAGTGACAGAGGGAGACTCTCTCTCAAAAAAATTTTTTTTGCTAGAGGATAAGTGTTACTTGGTGAGCAAGGAATTCAACTTGTTGCTCATAGCCTA
>NW_016107872.1:0-5635 GCF_001604975.1 Cebus imitator
AAAAAAAACAAAACATGAACTACCTCAACAGTAAGTTTATATTAAATTCAAAACATGAACTACCTCAACAGTAAGTTTATATTAAATTATTTTTCTGTAATCCCCAACTCTAATTAATTTTAGCATGTATTTTCACTCCCTAAATTTTAGTAATATGTTGTTGAGATAATTATAGCAAACTACGTAATCTAAGGATAACTAGTTTTTTGGTAAACCAGAAAAGGTATAATTCTCAGAACTTTGCTCAAATGTCACTTTATCTAAGAAGCTTACAGTAATCCAATATCTACAATAGCACCCTACTTCCCTGTGCCAAATCACTTCTTTATTTACTCTAATATTTACTTTATTTTTCTCTTAAATTGTATTTTGTTTATGTGTTTATTGTTTCTCCAGTAAAAGATAAAGAAAAACGAGCATTTTTATGGAAAATTTGGAGTTGAGTTTTTTTCTTGCCCTAAATATAGTTGTACCTCCATATCTATGGGTTCTATGTCTATGGATTTAACCAATAATGAATTGTAAATATTTTAGAAATAAAGAATGGATGCATCTGTACTGAATATGAACAGACTTTTTCGTGTTATTTCCTAAACCATACAGTATAACAACCATTTATGTAGTATTTACATTGTATTAGAAATTATAAGTAGATGATATAAAGTATACAAGAAAATGTATATAGGTTATATGCAAATACTACATAATTTTATATAAGGGCCTTGAACATCCCTGAATTTTGATATCTGTAGATAGGGTGGGCAGTAGGTTATGAAACCCATCACCCACAGATACTGAGGGATAACTGTGTAAATTTCGTGTACCACCTTTGCTTATAGATACTATATAATATTAGTGGCATCTTGAACAGTATCATATTTTAGACTCTTATACAAGTGGTATAATTTGTAAAAAAAAAAAAATTGATTTATGCAACTTTATTTTGGCAAATTGTTGACAGAGCAGAGTTAGGAGCTGGGGAAAAGGTTTTTTTTTTGTGTTTTTTTTTTTTTTTTTTACCATGTTTTTCACTTTATTTCTTTATGTTAGACTCTCTTTCTCTCTTGGGATTATTTTAAAATAAAAGCATAGCAATATACATATGTACTATTATCAATATATTGTTATTTATCTAAAGGAAACTTAAAATATAACTAAAATATTCTCAAGTTTCTATTTTTTTCTTGTCACTATTAATCTTTAGTGTTCCTTCAGAATACTTCATATGAAAGACCCACTTGGTTTCAATGTCTTGCTACTTTAGAAAAGCCTAGTAGCATGTGCTGTTTGGGAAGGTCAGCATTATTATTGCCTTGCATGTTTCTGATTTGTTAGGGTTATATCAAATGTAATATTATCTTAGGAAATCCTGAGTAATGAATGAATTGAATGAATGAAATTCCTAGGTTGTATATTATTCTTTTCATTTTTTCCGTCTTATATTTGGAGTTAGGATTATGGAAAAAATTGCCATATGCTATGTATCAGGGTCTAATCTCGCGATCTGTTTTATTCCCTTTTTATGTAAATTGTTCCTTTCCTTGACTTTTTCCATAAGATCAAATCCAGCAGGGATCAAGCTTTGGCTGAACGTTGTCTTGCTGCACTAACTGAATGTGCTGCTAGTGGAGATGGCAATATCCTGGCTCTTGCAGTGGATGCATCTCGTGCAAGGTAAAAATACATAAGATTGGAGATTTCCAAAGACTGAAAGTTGACCAGTTTAGCTTTTCAGAGTATACTTAAATAAAAGGTTGATCCTATAAACCATTTGAGCCGTAAAGAAAATAATAACCATAATAAATTTAATTCTTATCATTTTAAAATCTCTGTATGTCAAACATTCATATATTTTGAGTGAAATATATTAATAATTGTATATTTTACTGTGAGGAATTTTGAAACTATTAAAATGAATCTATTTCACTGATTTGCAGGCTGAAATGTGTTGGACTCTCAAGTATATCATCAGGTTTATGCCTATTTCCTTGGTATTTTACCAGTTAAAATGGCTCTGGGGTGGGCAGGGGGACATTAATCTGAGAATTGATAGGAAAAACTTGTCATCCCATTGCTTTTGAATTATTTTTAACCATGAAGCAACCAGAAGAGCAACCAACTTCCCCACACCCAATCCCAGTCCTTCTTCCCTTGCTATTAGAGCCATGTGTTCTTTTAGAAGTAGAATACTTCTTGTTACCAGCCTTTTATCTCCTGTTGACATTTTGGTCTACTGCACTTGATTTTCTACTGTAATATCATTGCTCCTACTAAGTTCACTACTGACTTTCTCTTTGTCTGATATTGTGGAAAATTTTTAGTCTATATCTCGAATTCTCTACAGTATTTAACATTACTGACCACTTTTTCCTTCCTGAAACTTTTTGCCTTTGTAACCCTTAACAAGCTCCTTTATCTCCTAACTTTTGTCATCCTGCATTTAAAAAAGGCTGAGTAAAACATGAATCTAATCTCATGTTATGTCTGTTTCTGTGTGACCATAGGCATGATATTTGGCAAAGTGAAGTTTTTTGTCTTACTATCTAATAGGATTGTTGTAAGACATGAAATCATTAAAAATAGTTCCTGGAAGAGAATATGGCACTTAATGTGTTAATTGTTATTATTTTTCTATTTGTTGGCATTTAAAAATTATCTTGTTATATATATTAATAGATAAATAAATTCATTATATTATTAAGAACCAGAAGGAATCTGAAATACTACCTTTTTTTTTAAACTAATAAGTTATCCTGTATAGTGGGGTGCTGGTTGGTGATACGCGATCCCTGAGTCACAATCTAATGCCCGTTTGTTACTGCAGTATTAATAGCCATAATATCAGCAGGTTTTGGGCTAGTTCTTCTGGTCCCCAATTGATGTGAGTGATGAGAAAGGGTTGCTGCATGATACCTCATGTGCAGTATATTGTGTTACATTCAAGGAGAGGAACCCCGAGCTTAGGGATTCTGAATCTTTTGTAATGGGCAATAAGCGTGGTTCCTCTTTGTTCTAGAGGGAGGCATTATTATATTGGACAGAAAGCAAACCTACCCTTTGCTCTAGAGGTAGCCAATATCCCTCTCTTCTAAGGCAATTCACTATACAGACATCTTTGAAAAAATAGTTCAGAGTAAAGAGCCATCAGTGCTTTGCTCCACAGTAAGTGCAGAAAAACAAGTGACCCATGGAAAAAATTTTCTCAGTATATGGAAATATCATTAAATAGTTTACTTTTGCTTTTACCTGGTGACTCTTTTACCTTCTCTCTGACCTCATCTTATACTATTTTCCTCACTATACTGTGTTCCTAACGCCCTTCTATTTTGAGACCACGAAACATATTTTCCTACATCTCAGAGCCTTTGCTTTTAGTACTTTCTTTTTCAAACACTCTTACTGTTTTATATTCCCTTGGGATCCCCCTTTTTATAATTTATATCTTAGTTCAAAAGTCATATCTTCACATCTTCAATAACTTTAAAATAGTTCTTCTAGACACTGCATTCCATCTTTGCCTGGTTTAGTGTTTTTATGGTACTTATTACCTTATAAAATTATCTTACTAATTTATTTGGTTGTTTATCATCTGCTTCCTCTGACTAGATATTAAGGTCTGTAAGAACAAGCACTTTTTCTTTGGTCTCATTTATTACTGTATTGCTATAGTAGATAAAGAGTTATAGTAATATCTGGCACATATTAGATACATAGCTAATGTTGGTTGAGTTAGTGAACAAATGGATGGAATATGCTAAAAGATTTATTTCTTATCAAAAATATTTATGGGAGTATTGCTCTTTATCCATTTGTGTTGTTAAGTGGTGAATTATACAGCAACCTTCAGGTACTTGTCTATATATATAATTTTTAAGTCATTCAGTCATTTCTTGGTTGACAAATGTTGAAAAGAGAATTGGGTACATAAAGGCATTCAGAATAAATTTTCCATAAGTGTTTTCAGAAGAGACACTTTCATAATACATTAAAAACATTCTTATTTACAATTTTACAGTTTATTGTTTACTTAGGTAGCAATGTCTAATTATATTGAATATTATGGTAAACAAATATCTTTATCACAAAATAATGAAGTTAATGGAACCACCATTTAATGTTTTAGATGTACAGTGGGAGAAATCACAGATGCCCTGAAAAAGGTATTTGGCGAACATAAAGCTAATGACCGAATGGTGAGTGGAGCATATCGCCAGGAATTTGGAGAGAGTAAAGAGATAACATCTGCTATCAAGAGGTAATATGTAAGGTTTCTTAGGCCAGAATTTCATCTTTTCTGTTAATACAATCCTCTTGAATTTACTGGGAGCTTAATTTTCTTACATATAACCGAGAAAATGTTTGAATTTTAAAATTATAAATAGTAAAATAATAATTATATTATTATTTGTATTATATAGACTATATAACATATAATTAAAGTATATAATTCATTCATTATATATAATATATAATTAGAAATATATCATACTTGATATATATTATATACCTATACTATCATTATTTTAATACATATATGATAATATGTAATAATTAACAAATATTAAACATTGAAACTAATAATATTAGTTTTCATATAATTAATAATATTTTGAACTTTCACCATAGTCCCCTTCAGGAGTTTCTCATGTCAAGCAGATGTTTAACTAAAAATGATAATTGCTTCATATCCTCCAGGTATTTATGTTTCAATCTGCTTACTATGGTAGAGTTTCATATTTTTTGGATTTGTTTACATTATTCATTGCTTAAATGATTCATGGTGGCTCACGCCTGTAATCCTAGAACTTTGGGAGGCTGAGGTGGGTGGGTCACCTGAGGTCAGGAATTCAAGACCAGCCTGGCCATCATGGTGAACCCCATCTTTAAAAAAAAAATGTAAAATAAAATAAAATAAAATAAAATAAAATAAAAATTATGTTTCCTAATTGAAAGTAATGATTTAGTTGGCATCTATGCATACACTAAAATCAGTGTTTATTGAACTGATAATAACTAACACTTTCACAGCATGACTTGGAAATATAGATTAATGTGATCATATTTCTCAAGTATAAAACTAGCTTTCTGATGACTGGTCTTCCCAATCTCTGTAACAAGCTTCCCATTAAAAACTGAATTTCAATACTTGTACACTAGATAAATATCAAAACAGCCAAGGTGAAAGTCATCAAAATGGAACTTTTTTCTTTTAACAAAGATAAGTGCTTTTTTGTGTTGGAAGTAAATCTGTCAGTGGAGCAAGCAAGCATTTTGATTATACGTCATTATAAGAAACCATATTGTTGTTAGCTTGGGAGAGTTCACACTTATGAAGGGTAGATGAGATATGAACAATTCAAAGCAGGTAGTGTGTCACATGTATGTATAAATGAGTATGAAGTCACTTTTTAGTTTAAATCTTTCTGCATGTTGTACTCTGTAGACTGGCTCATGAAGGTGGAAGGTTGTCATTTTTTGTGTTACTTCACTATGATGTTCTCAGTGTTATGTGCTTACAGTCTGTGCTATCTTTGAGACTTTCCTCTGGGGGGAGATGACTTTAATGGAGCTCTCGATGTAAAATAGATATATTAATAAAATGTGGGTGGGAACAGGGAGAGCATCCAGAAGAATA
>NW_016107872.1:5719-15285 GCF_001604975.1 Cebus imitator
AAAAAAAAATCAAAAAAAAAAAAAAAAAAAAAAGAAAACAACAAAAATTCCCAAAATACAAGTAAACAGATCAGGCATTTTTAAATAAACTTGAAAGAGTTGCTGTGAATGAATTAGTTTTTATATCCTACCTTTGGAAAATTAATATCTAACTACTGATATATTTTTAAATGTTTTTTAGGGTTCATAAATTCATGGAACGTGAAGGTCGCCGACCTCGTCTTCTTGTAGCAAAAATGGGACAAGATGGCCATGACAGAGGAGCAAAAGTTATTGCTACAGGATTTGCTGATCTTGGTTTCGACGTGGACATAGGCCCTCTTTTCCAGGTACTAAAAACTGTTGGGGGGAATTTCAAAGATATTTGCTAGTCCCCTACATTTAGAAAACGTAGTAAAATGATGACAGACCAAGACATTGAGCAAATTAACACATCTCCTGGTAACTGGTACGCAGCCATTGACTTGGCAAATGACTTTTTCTCCACTCCTGCCCATAAGTCCCACCAGACGCAAATTGCCTTCAGCTGGCAAGGCCAGCAATCTATCTTTACTGTCCTACCACAGAGGTATATCAGCTCTCTAGCTTTGTGTCATTATCTTATGCAGAGAGACCTTGATCGCTTATTGCTTCTGCAAGATATCACACTGGTCCATGAATTGATGACATTATGCTGATTAAATCAGTGAGCAAGAAGTAGCAAACACACTGGACTTAATGAGACATTTGTGTGCTAGATGATGGGAAATAAATCTGACTAAAATTCAGGAAACTTCTGCCTCAGTAATCTTACTAGGGGTCCGGTGGTGTGGGGCCTGTTGAGATATTTCTTCTAAGGTGAAGGATAAGTTGCTGCATTTGTCCCCTAATAAAATCAAGAAAGGAAAAATGCCTAATGAGCCTATTTGTATTTTTGGAAGCAACACATTCCTCATTTGGATGTGTTACTCCAGCCCATTTATTGAGTAACCCAGAAGGCTGCCAGTTTTGAGTGGGATCCAGAAGAGTAGAAGGCTCTGCAACAGGCCCAGGCTGCTGTGCAAGCTGCTGTGCTCCTTGGGCAATACGACCCAGCAGCTCCAATGGTGCTTGAGATGTCAGTGGCAGATAGGGATGCTGTTTGGAGCCTTTGGCAGGCCCCCATAGGTGAATCAAAGCAGAGGCCTCTAGGATTCTGGAGCAAAGCCTTGCCATCTTCTGCAGATAACTACTCTCCTTTTGAGACAGCTCTTGGCCTGTTACTGGGCTTTGGTGGAAACTGAACGTTTGACTTTGGGTCTGCAAGTCACCATGTGACCTGAACTGCCTATCATGAACTGGCTGCTTTCTGACCCATCTAACCGTAAAGTGGGTTGTGCACAGCAGCCTTCCATCCTCAAATGGAAGTGGTATATATGTGATCAAACTTGAGCAGCCCCTGAAGGCACAAGCAAGTTACATGAGGAAGTGGCTCAAATGTCCATGGTCTGTACTCCTGCTACCCTGCCTTCTCTCTTCCAGCCTTTATACACACACACACACACACACACACATATGTGTGTGTGTATATGTGTGTATATATGTGTGTATATATACACACACATATATATATATGTATATATACACACACACACACAAACACATATAAAGGAGAGTTTGCTAAGTGTTAACTCACATGATCACAAGGTCCCACAATAGGTCATCTGCAGGCTAAGGAGCAAGAAGAGCCAGTCCAAGTTCCAAAACTGAAGTATTTTGAGTCCAGTTTTTGAGGGCAGGGAGCATCCACCATGGGAGAAAGATGCAGCTTGGAGGCTAGGCCAGTCTCTCTTTTCACATTTTTCTGCCTTCTTATAAATAGCTGTGCTGGCAGCTGATTAGATGGTGCCTACCCAGATTAAGGGTGGCTCTGCCTTTTCCTAGCCCACTGACTCAAATGTTAATCTCCTTTGGCAATACTCTCACAGGCACATTCGGGATCAATTCTTTGTATCCTTCAATCAAGTTGACACTCAGTATTAACCATCACACATATAGTCCAGTTCATTATAATAGAAATAAAAATAAAATATAATTAATTTTCAGATCTGTAAAAGTATCAATTCAGAACAAAACTTTGATTATGCCCCTGGAACTGTGAAGACTACTTTCAAAGATCTTATTGTACTCTTTATTGAGATTGACTAATATTTTGTGGGAAAGGTAGCCCACATGGATTGGTGAAAAGCGTTTTGAAAAGGAAATCAAATATCAATATAAGCTCAATTCATAAGTAAGGTTATTTTTGTTTTTTTTGTTTGTTTTTTAACTCTCTGCTAATATGTTACTTAGTCACAGAATATTAGACTTAGACAGGAAACTAATTTGCTGGAGATAAATTGCACTGACACTTTCCATAGAATGATAATACAAAAAAACTTTGTTTAAAAAGTACTTTGTAATAATTTTATCTGAAAAGCTTTATCCACTACATATTTATTGATCATCAACCAGATACTAGTCTCTGAGTTGAGTAGGATAGAATTTTGTCCTCCAAGGGGTTACAATCTCCTAACAAAGAGAGATTTACTTATTTGTAATTACATCAGAGTATGAAAATTACTATAACTAAGGTATAGACAAGGAGGGCACCTCACTTGTTATAGGGAACTCATAAACTTACATTTGTTGATCCTTGAAACTTTTGTTTGTTTCAGAAGCACAGTGCCATACACTTTCTAGTAAAATCACTCTCTGAAGTGGATTGAGGAGCACTACAACTAGATGCAAGGGGGCATTGAAGAAAAGAGAAACAATGAAGACCTTAACTAAAGCAATGTCAGAATATCAAACCAAATCTCAGCTAGGAAAATCTAATGGAGGGACTACTTACAGATATGTAGGCAGGATTAGGGAATAGTGAGGCCTCCAGGAATTAAATTTTTAAGAATTTCAAAAGCCAGTTGTTTTTCATGGCATAAAATAGTATCTCATTTGTTTAAGTTCCTTATAGATTCTGGATATTAGACCTTTTAATATTGCTTAAAACCAAAGGCACTAAGTACTAAAAGCTCATCACTCCCTATACCTAATATATTTTATTATTATCTGTCCTCTTTAGGTTATTTCCATGTATTGTATCTATATGGTAGAGATACTTTATAACTGCATGGCTATTGTGCATCTTTTTTTCTTGGCTATGGTTGGAATATTCACAACATAAAAATCAGCAAACACGAAAAATTAGGGATTGAGTTGTTTTCAGAAAATTTGATGAAAAATGTAAATAATCAGAACAAAGTTCTCTGAGAAAAAAATGTAACAGTGCATATTAAATATAAAATTTTCTGATATATGTAGGCATTACACTGGGAAAAGCCCCAAAATTTGAGGAAACATTCTTCTAGTATTCAAAAAAATATTAGGTTTTGTTGTTTTTTTTTAACTTTTAAGTTCAGCGGTACATGTGTAGGTTCTTTATATAGGTAAATTTGTGTAATTAAGCCTAATACCCATTAGTTATTTTTCCTGATCTTCTCCCTCTTCCTGCTCCTCTACTCACTGATAGGCCCCAGTGTGTATTGTTTCCCTCTTTGTGTCTACGTGTTCTCATCATTTAGCTCCCACTTACAAGTAAGAACATGTAGTATTTGGTTTTCTATTCCTGTGTTTGCTAAGGATGACAGCTTGCAGCTTCATACATGTTCCTGTAAAGGACATGATCTCATTCTTTTTCTCTGACTGCATAATATTCCTTGTTTTGTATGTATCACATTTTCTTTAGTCTATCACTGATGAGCATTTCGGTTGATTCCATGTCTTTGCTGTGGTGAATAGTGCTACAATGAACATACACGTGCATGTGTATTTTTTCATTGCTTTGAGATAGAGTCTTGCTCTTTCATCCATGCTGTAGTGCAAGGTTTTCTCCACAACCTTCGTAGCATCTGTTATTTTTTTGACTTTTTAATATTAGCTATTTCCTACCGGTGTGAAATGGTTTCTCACTGGGGTTTTTATTTGCATTTCTCTAACAATCAGTGATTTTGAGCTTTTTTTGTTTATGATTGTTGGCTGCATGTAGTTCTTTTTTGAAAAGTGTTCATGTCTTTTGCCCACTTGAATTTATTTTCGTGTGTAAATTTGTTTAAGTTCCTTATAGTTGGTGGATATTAGACCTTTGTCAGATGTACTGTTTACAAACATTTTCTCCCATTCTGTTTACTCTGTTGATAGTATCCTTTTCAGCACAGATGCTTTTTAGTTTAATTAGATCTCATTTGTGAATTTTTGCTTTTGTTGTAATAGCTTTTGGCATCTTCATCGTGAAGTCTTTGGCCCATTCCTATGTTCTGAATGGTATTATCTAGATTATCTTCCAGGATTTTTGTAGTTTTGTGTTTTACATTTAAGTCTTTAGTCCATCTTCAGTTAATTTTTGTGTATGGTATAAGGAAGGCGTTCGGTTTCAATCTTCTGCATATGGTTAGCCAGTTATCCCAGCACCATTTACTGAATAGGCAATCCTTTCCTCATTGCTTGTTTTTGTCGGATTTGTCAAAGATTGGATAGTTGTAGAAGTGCAGCCTTTTTTCTGGGTTCTTTATTTGGTTTCATTGGCCTATGTGTCTGTTTTTTGTGCCAGTATCATGTCGTTTTGGTTACTGTGGCCCTGTAGTATAGTTTGAAGTCAGATAGTGATGACTCCTGCTTTGTTCTTTTTGCTTAGGATTGCCTTAGCTATTTCAGCTCCTTTTTGGTTCCATATGAATTTAAAATAGCTTTCTCTAGTTCTATGAAGAGTCTCAGTGGTAGCTTAATTGGAATAGTATCGAATCTGTAAATTGTTTTGGGCAGTATGGCCATTTTTATGATATTGATTCTTTCTGTTCGTGAGCATGGAATTTTATTTTTATGTGTTGTATCATCTCTAATTTCTTTGAGCAGTGTTTTGTAGTTCTCCTTGAAAGGAGATCTTTCACCTCCCTGTTTAGCTGTATTCCTAGGTATTTTATTCTTTTTGTGTCAGGTATGAATAGGATTGCATTCCAGATTTGGCTCTCAGCTTGACTGTTGGTGTATAGGAATGCTAGTGATTTTTGTACATTGATTTTGTATCCTGAGACTTTGCTCAAGTTATCAGCTTAAGAACCTTTTTGGGCTGAGATTGTTGGGTTTTCTAGATACAGAATTATTTCTCTGTAAAAAAAAAAAAAAAGAAAAAAAAGTTTGGCTTTCCCCATTTCTATTTGAATATCCTTTATTTTTCTTGCCTGATTGTCCTGGCCAGAACTTCCAATACTATGTTGAATAGGAGTGGTGAGAGAGGTCATCCTTGTCTTATACCAGTTTTCAAGGGGAATACTTCCAGCTTTTCCTCATTTGGTAGGATGTTGGTTTTGGGTTTGCCATTGATGGCTCTCATTCTTTTGAGGAATAGTTCTTCAGTACCTAGTTTATTGAGAATTTTTAACATGAAGTCTTGTAGAATTTTATCAAAAGACTTTTCTGCATTTATTGAGATAATCATGTGGTTTTTGTCTTTAGTTTTGTTTATGTGATAAAGCACATTTGTTGATTTGCATATGTTGAACCAACATTGGATCCTAGGCATAAAGCCTAGTTGATAGTGGTGGATAAGATCTTTGATGCTTCTGGATTCAATTTGCAAGTATTTTGTTGAGGATTTTTGCCTGCATGTTCATCAAGGGTATTGGCCTGAAGTTTTATTTTTATTGTTGTATATTTACCAGGTTTTCTTATCAGAACGATGTTGGCCTCATAGAATAAATTAGGGAAGAGTCCCTCTTTCAAGTTTTGGAAGTTTCAGCAGGAATGGTACCAGCTCTTCTTTGTACAGCTGGTAGAATTAAGCTGTGATTTGTCTGGTCCTGGACTTTTCTTGGTTGATAGGCTGTTTATTACTGACTTAATTTCAGAGGTAGTTATCGGTATGTTCAATGATTTGGCTTCTTCCTGGTACAGGCTTGGGAGGGTGTATATGGCCAGGAATTTATCCATTTCTTCTAGATTTTCCAGTTTATTTGCACAGAGGTATTCATAATATTTCCTGATGATTGTGTATATTTCTGTGGGGCCAGTAGTAATTTCCCCCTTGTCATTTCTGATTGTTTATTTGAATCATCTATCTCTCTTCTTCCTTAGTCTAACTAGGAATCTATTTTATTATTACCAGCTCTGTATTTGTTGATCTTTTGAATGTGTGTGTGTGTGTGTGTGTGTGTGTGTGTGTGTGTGTGTGTGTATGTGTTAGTATCTAGTTCAACTTTGACTTTGATTATTTCTTGTCTTCTGCTAGCTTTGGGATTTGTTTGCTCTTGGTTCTCTACTTCTTTTAGTTGTGATGTTGAGTTAACTTGAGATGTTTCTAAGATGTGAACATTTAGTGCTATGAATTTTCTTTTTAGCAGTGCCTTAGCTGTGTCCCAGAGATTCTGGTGCGTTGTATCTTTGTTCTCATTAGTTTTGGAGAACGTCTTGATTTCTGCCTTAATTTCAATATTTATTCCAAAGTCATTTAGGAGCAAATTATTCAATTTTCATGTAATCGTATGGTTATGAGTGTATTTCTTAGTCTTGATTTCTAATTTGGTTGTGCTGTGGTCCAAGAGATTGTATGCTATGATTTTAGTTTTTTTTGCATTTGCTGAGGAATATTTAACTTCCAAGTATATGATCATTTTTAGAGTATATGCCTTGTGACAATGAGAAGAGTGTATATTCTATTTTTTGGGGATGGAGAGTCCTGTAGATATCTATCAAGTCCATTTGATCCAGTGCCGACTTCAGGTCCTGAATATCTTTATTAATGATTTATCTTGATGATCTGTCTGATACTGTCAGTGGGGTAATCTCCCACTATTATTATGTAGAAATCTAAGTCCCTTTGAAGGCCTCTAAGAATTTGCTTTATGAATCTGGGTGCTCCTGTGTTGGGTGCATGTATATTTATTATAGTTAGATCTTCTTGTTTTGTCAGAAGCTAGGATTACAACCCCTGCTTTTTTTCTGTCTTCCATTTGCTTGGTAGAGTTTTGTCCATCCCTTTATTTTGAGCCTATGGTTGTCATTACATGTGAGATAGGTCTCGTGAAGACAGCATACCAATGGGTATCTTTCTCTCAATGGATTCTTTATCCAGCTTGCCACTCTATGTCTTTTATTAGGGGCATTTAGCCCACTTATACTTAAGGTTAGTATTGTCATGTGTGGATTTGATTCTGCCATCATGATGTTAGATGGTTATTTTGTAGACTTATGTGGTTACTTTATAGTAGCACTGGTCTGTGTACCTCAGTGTGTTTTTGTCATGGTTGGTAATGGTCCTTCCTTTCCATATTTAGTGCTTCTTTCAGGAGCTCTCATAAGGCAGGTCTGGTGGTAATGAATTCCCTCAGCATTTTCTTGTCTGCAAAGGATCTTATTTCTCCTTCACTGATGAAACTTAGTTTGGCCAGAAATTCTGGGTTGGAATTGGTTTTCTTTGAGAATGGTGAATGTTGGCCCTCAATCTTTTTTGGCTTGTAGGTTTTCCACTGAGAGGTCTCTAGTTAGTCTGATAGGCTTCCCTTTGTAGGTAACCTGACCTTTCTAGGTAATTTTAACATTTTTTGTTTCATTTCAACCTTGGAGAACCTGATGATTTTGTATCTTGGGGTCGATTTTCTTATGAAGTGTCTTACTGGGGTTATCTGCATTTCCTGAATTTGAATGTTGGTCTCTCTAGGTAGGTTGGGGAAGTTGTCATAGGTGATATCCTGAAATATGTTTGCCAAGTTGGTTCAATTCTCCCCATCTCTTTCAAGGACACAAATGAGTCATAGATTCAGTTTCTTTACTTAATCCCGTATTTTCAGAGGTTTTGTTCATTCCTTTTTATTATTTTCTCTATTTTTGTCTGCCTGTCTTATTTCAGAAAGCCAGTCTTCAAGCTCTTGAGGTTTTTTCATCTACCTGGTCTACTCTGCTATTAATATTTGTGATTACATTATGAAATTCTTGTAGTGTGTTTTTCAACAATATCAGGTCAGTTACTATTCTGGCTATTTTGTCATTCAGCTCCTGCATTGTTTTATCATGATTTTTAGCTTTCTTGGATTGGGTAGCTCAATGATATTTTTTCCTATCTGTATTCTGAATTGTATTTCTGTCATTTCAGCCATCTTAGCCTGGTTCTGAACTCTTGCCAGAAAGGTGATGCAGTCAGTTGGAGGAAAGAAGGAACTCTGACTTTTGAGTTTTCAGGGTTCTTGCACTGATTCTTTCTCATCTTGGTGGGCTTATCTATCTTCAGTCTTTGAGATTGCTGGCCTTTACATGTTTTTTTCTTCTTGTATTCTATTTGATGACCTTGAGAGTTTGATTGTGGTATAAGGTAGATTCAGCTGACTGGCTTTGTTTCTGGACATTTTTAGGGGACAAGCACTCAGCTCCCAGCTCCTGAACTGCATGCTTTAACTCTGGGGACTTGTATTGGGCCCCAACTTTGTTCTCTGGCTCCTTGAGTTTGGAATTCACTGCTCTAGGAGGACCCAGGTGTGGCAGCTATGGCAGAGTGCTAGCAGGTACCGAGGTGCCTGCATCTCTGTGAGCGTTCACAGTGGCTCAGGATAGCAGCTGGGAGAGGGTGGGGGACCCTGCTGGAGACTGTGTGCATGGTTGCTCTGGAGGTGGTACTGGCTTAGGGGCAGGGTGATGGCAGGTGTAGGTCTGTGTGCCTTCTCTGTTCCCAGAAAGCAGGAGTGATCACTCAAGTCTGGGGAGGATCCACTGTTCTCTGGGCAGTGTTAGCACCAGGAAAGAGTTCTGGCAGAGGCAGGGCTGGCTAGCTGTGTGCCCCGCAAGGCTCTGTCTGCAGTGGTGGTTGGTGAGGGGAGAGGGAGCAGACTGCACTTCCATGAGTTGGTAGGGCAAGGAAAGCAAAACCGGCTCATGCAGACACAGGTCGGCAAAACAACATGGGGAATTGCCATGGAACCATGGGATGCTGCAGTATGGGGAGAGAGCAGACTGGCTGGTGCATAGCTGTAGGAACCTACATGGCTGTAAGTGCATCACTGGTGGTCTCCACGGGTCAGGCATGGTCCACTGGCACAGAAGATATGGCACAGGCCCCCAGAGCACTCAAGACTGCCCTGCAAGCAGTCATGGCCAGGCTGGGGGCCCCAGTAGAGGTCAGCAGACCAAGGGGTGCTCAGGTCAGACCAGCCCTGTCTGCTGGGCAAAATTAGGTGTAGCAATCAGGTCGACACAGAGATCAGGTCAGACAGTTCCTCTAGGGCTAATGTCTCCTATGGGAGCAAGTAAAACCTAGCTGTCCCTGGCTATGCTCTGCTATAGATTCTTTGCAACAAACCCTCTGGGTTCCACATCGGCTAGCTTGCTGCTTCTGCCACTCTCTAAGCAGTGTTTCCTGCCAGCCCAAGTGTCTATGGTGGTTGAGGGGTCTTCTTCTGCTGGGGTTCCAGAGGCCTGTGGTGAGAGTGGGTTGCTTCTTGCCAGTTTAACTCAGCTGTTCCCCCAGAGTTGTTGTGATCTAAAAATGAGTCCTGGGCCGGGTGCAGTGGCTCATGCCTGTAATCCCAACA
>NW_016107872.1:15480-39187 GCF_001604975.1 Cebus imitator
AGGCTGAGACAGAAGAATCGCTTGAACTCAGGAGGCGGAGATTGCAGTGAGCTGAGATCGCACCACTGCACTCCAGCCTGGCGACAGAGCAAGACTCTGTCTCAAAAAAAAGAGTCCTGGTGCATGGTAGCCCCAGGCAGTGTTCCCAGCTTTCTCCCCCTTCAGCCCAGCTTCTGTGTCTTCCCTCTGTCCACTCTCAGCACCCTCCCTCTGAAGATCTCTCAAAAAAATTGTAAAGGCGTCACTCACATCTTTTATAAACAAGTAAAATTCTAATATGCATTTGTGTTTTACTTTTATCTAATTCTCTAATGTAAACAAAATACCTGTCCTTCCATGTCAGAACTACACTTGCTTATCAATGACATTACTGACATCTTTGCTGAATCAGATCATAATTATTTCTCTGTAGTCTGATTTTGTCAAATCATGGTTGAATTGCAATGGTAGGCTGGCTACAGATACAAAATTTTGGCCAATTAAATGAAAGCTTTCTGCGAAAATCAATTGGCTACTTCCTATTTACAATAAAGACTATCACATATTTTTGATTATTTGTCTCACACTCCTGAGCTCAAGTGATCCACCTACCTTGGCCTCCCAAAGTGCTGGGTTTACAGGTGTGAGCCACTGTGCCCGGCCATGGATGTGTTATTATTACTTGTAAATTGTCTGCTACATAGCCCTTGTATCAGTAAAATTTATAATTAATGTGTGCGTGTGTGTGTGTGTGTGTGTGTGCATACTTTTTTTTTCTAGGGAAGTGGTTGTTAATCATTTACCAGCACACCACTCAAAGGGGCTCACCTGACTAAAAATTAGTCACAAAGGGACACACCTCTGCCAGAACCATGGTGCCATGGCAGAGAGGAAACATGGAGAGAAATATATTGGCCTTTTTCTCTACCGGTGGGAAAATCTGTTCCAGAGTCAGAAAGCAGGAGAGTCTTATTCAGGGGTGGATTCCTGGGACCACTAACCAGGGCAGAGAAGGAATCTCAAAGGGCAAGAGAATTAAAGGATATCTGGCAAATAATCTACAGGGTGGTCTTTAAGAGAAAAAAGAGTCCAATGATTTCCAGGTTTCCAGGTTGGAATGTGGGACCATTTATTGAAATAGTACTTGAGGAAGTAATGATGGGTTTGGTGGAGAAGATACTGTACTGGATTAAACAATGTTCTCCCCAAATTCGTATCTACCTGGAGTCTCTGAATATGACCTTATAGGGTCTTTGCAGATGTAAATATTTAAGATACTGGTATAGGGTACACTTTAAATCCCATATGACTGTTACCCTTATGAGAAGAGAAGACAGATGCACTGAGGCACATAGGGAAAAAGGCCATGAGATGATGGAAACAGATATTTGAGTGATGCAGCTACAAATGAAGCAATACCAAGGATTACTGGCATCCAACAGATGCTAGGAAGAGGCAAGGAATTTTTCTTATCTAGAGCCTTTGGAGGGACCATGATCTTCTGGACACCTTAATTTTGGCCTTCTGGTTTTAGGACTATGAGAAAATAAATTTTTTATTGTTTTAAGCCACCCACTTTGTGGTAATTTGTTACTGATGCCCTGGGAAACTAATGCAGAGAGTGAATTTAATTTTGGACATGTTGAGTTTGTAGTGCTTGTGGAAAGTTCAGATGTTGATGACTGTATTAGTTGGGTATGAGAGGCCTCAGTTAGACACATGGTTTTGAGACTTATCAGTGGTAAATAAAAGGCATGAAAATGGATGTAATTTCTCATGGGGAGTATGCACAACCAGATGAAAAGAGAGCCTAAAATGAAATAGAGAAGGAGGCAGTAAAGGAATGAAAGGGAATGTGATGAGTAATAAGATAAAAATTAAGAAAGAAGAATTTCAAGGTCAAGGAAATAATGTTATTATATACCACAGATAGGTCAGATGAGAAGAGGACTAAAGAATATTCATTGCATTTTCACCAGTAAAGAAGTAAACCTACCTGAGGGAGCTTAGCCTCTGATGAATCCCCAATAAGTGTTTCCTCCTTTTGAATTTTTAGATATTACACTAGAGGGTGTAAAGAATTAGCTAGAACTTTTGGAGATATGTCCTTAAACTGTGTTGGTAGATATAAGTGTATAATATGTAAATGTGTTTACACAATTAGTAATACGTATATGTAATTTATTCTTATGCATTTTATGTAGATTTTATTAAGAATCTCAAATATATATATTTAAATTGCCTTCATTCTTCCTCTATGTTGAATACTTTCCCATTCTGTTTTTCATCAGTTAAAACAATTTTGGTTTATTTGATTAAATTTTATATTCCATAACCCTTTTACTTTAGATTTTGTTTGTTTTAAATAGCGATCAAATATAATGCATTGCCAGTATTTGGTCGTTAGTTTGGGGAAATATTTTCTCACAAAATTCAAGTATTTTAAATTAATTGTTGTTAGCTATTGTCATGTAAACAAAATTTTCAAATAACTAAAAGTTAATTTCTTCATTATATTCTATCTGTAAGAATATAATTTGCGGCTGGGTGCGGTGGCTCATGCCTGTAATCCTAGCACTTTGGGAGGCCAAGGCGGGTGGATCACAAGGTCAGGAGATCAAGACCATCCTGGTCAACATGGTGAAACCCCATCTCTACTAAAATACAAAAAATTAGCTGGCTGTGGTGGCACGCACCTGCAGTCCCAGCTACTTGGGAGGCTGAGGCAGGGGAATCACTTGAACCTGGGAGGCAGAGGTTACTGTGAGCTGAGGTCACACCACTGCACTCAATCCTGGTAACAGAGCGAGACTTCGTCTCAAAATACACACACACACACACACACACACACACACACACACACACACACACAGGTAATTTGCTTTTTAGTACCACCAGCTTTGTTAACATAATACTACATCATTAAAATAAACTTAACATATGTTAACTGTGGCTAAAGGTATGATTCTCTAGTTGGATGATGATTTATTTAATAAATTAGTCATATAAAATACAGTTTAATTTTTGTAAGCATAAAGCATAAAACTGAATTGTTTAAATAGAATTTTAATTTAATACATTTTGGTAGCATTGATACGAATGATAAATCATGTTTAAATTTCTTACCTCTAAGAGGTGAATAGCAAGATGTGCACATTTTCTTTAAGAGTTTTGATTTCACAGGTTAATGTTTTTCGCAGTCTCAAGGTTTTGCCTATATGCTGTGTGACTTACTTAGAGATCTCCTAGAATGTGGTCCCATTACCTGAAAGGGTAGAGTCTTTTGTTTCTACACTAAAATTATGAGTCTTAAAATTTTACCAAACTCATAAAAATTGACAGATTGATGATTTTTGTGTGCTTATAATTGTGTAGTAGTTTCTGAGGTGGCGTCATCTTTCCCAAATTTTAAAATTTACATTTACAATGAGAAACTTGTAAGTACCTTTTGTATGAAATGATTTAAATATATGTAAATTATCAAAGTAGTATGAATTTCTACTACTTATTGTAGAAAGTAGATATGATCTTGGGTAACTCAATTCATAATAGACACTTGCAAATATTCTTTATGACGTGGGGTCCAAAATGGGTTAAATCTCACCACAGCACATTCTCCTCAGCCCTTTCTCTTCTCTTGTTTATACGCTTACTTGGGTGCTGTAGCCCTTTAGTTTCTAGAGTTTTCACAAAGGTATTTTGGTCTAAATATTGCTGCTATTTTTGTGTCTGTGTGAGAGAACAAGACTCTAGAGCTTCCTCGTTCTCCATCTTACTGACCTGTTTTTCCCGTTCTATTTTAAAACCTAAGATTCATTTTTTTACATTGCATTTTGTGTTTAATCTTTTACTTCTTCATAGATTCTATAACATGTTGCTTGGACTGCACAATCACTCAATAAACATTGATAATATACAAAACAGATGTACTTTACAAAATTATAATGGAAGGTACTGTTTTTCCTATATTTCTTCTTTATATTAAAGATTTGTGGGGGTATTTTTTGGTGTAATTTAAACCTCATTGATGAAATCTAGTGATGGAAGTAATACAGCACTGATGTTTATTGCATTAGTATTAGTGGTATTTATGGCTTGAGGATGATGAAATATGGAGTAATATTCACGTCAAGATTTTTAATTAGGAAAATGGTAGAATGTCGATGTAAGTAGTATAACTCTTTTAAAATAATTTTTTCTAGTCATTATCTAGTAATAAACAATGATTTATCTTTACCTTATGACTGTTTAGACTCCTCGTGAAGTGGCCCAGCAGGCTGTGGATGCAGATGTGCATGCTGTGGGCGTAAGCACCCTTGCTGCTGGTCATAAAACCCTAGTTCCTGAGCTCATCAAAGAACTTAACTCCCTTGGACGGCCAGATATTCTTGTTATGTGTGGAGGGGTAATACCACCTCAGGTATTTTTCATCTCTATTTTTCTAGTACTGTTATGGAAATCCTGAGTAATGATAGCTTATATGTGGTGCTAAAGATAAATTCGTTGTAGATTTAGGAACATATTATTTCCTGGTGATTTCACTAAATAAATTCTACAAGATATAAAAGTGGACAGTGTTGTTTTGTATTCGTTATATTGCAATTTATTATGTATAATTTAACTTACACTTTACAAAGCTTCAGTGAGAGAACTACCTCCTTACAAACCAGTAACTTATGCGTCCATAACTCTACCTTCATTCTCAATAAACAGTTATGGAGAAGGAACGGATAAAAGTAATAAAACTCTTTAAGTGGAGTAGAGAACAGTGGTAGTAAATACATGGTAGATATATCAAACCAGAGATGTAGTTAGTACTCCTCACTATATGTAAGCCAGAGATATAGTGAGGACTCCTCGTCCTGGAGGGGAATGACTCCTGTAGTTTGCTTTCTTCTGTTTAGAAGGAGCTATCTTGTCCATTTCCTTCAAGATGTTCCCATCCCTAAATGTTGTCCTACCTCAGAGCTATATCATTTCCATGGTCCTATAAAATCCTTTATTATTTAAGCAATTTGATTAGGGCATGGTATTTCAGGAGCCAAATAATAATAATAACTCTGTTAATTTATTAATGAGGTGGGGAGACACCTTCCACATATGACATTCCTCATCAGTTAAAATAGTTAAGATACAAATAGGTTCTGTTTCCAATCCAGTTCTCAATTATATCAATGTTTTCTGTTTTACTGAGAATGGAAAAATTACCAAGTTAGAAGAACTGTTTATGAGGCTGCTATAAGTAAATGATTCATAGATGCTACAAAGGTCCCATCACTATAGCAAGAATCTATCAGAAGTGTTACCTTGTTTCCAGCTCTACAATTTTTTCTTTCCTCCATTACAACTCAGAATATAGAATAGTGCATTCATATACTACTTGTGAAAGGAGAAAATTCATATGAATAAGGTTGTGAGATTGGTAATAAAGTGGGGCTAGTGAACGAACTATGTATTTATTTTCTTTCCAACAACACATTATTTAATGTGATATAATCAACACAAAATTCTTTTTGTTAACACACTTGCCTATTATTTTCATAAAACAAGTCATTATTTAAGAAAATAAACGGTTGTTATTCTATCTACAGAACACTTCTATCAGTGTTGCAGTTTTAGAGTCTGTGATACCTAGGCATGATATTAAAATGTGAGAACCAAGGTAATTAGCTAGTAGAAAACATTCGAATTGGAATTCATGTTGAGAAAAAAAACGTAGACCTGTTATGTAAGTGAGGTGACATTTTCAAGAATTATATTTCAAATAAGTTGTATTAACTCTCTGGATATTTAAATTACTAAGAACATCTTTAGGTGTTTGCCATATGTGTTTTTCCCATGAGTTTAATGTCTAAGGATAAGGACCATTTTCTGTTTTATACTTTTGTGTGAACATGAGTATCCCTAATTATATAATTACAGCAGTTAACACTCTTGTATTTTGTCACTATTTGTTTGCAGTGAATATATAAAATGTTGCTATTATTTAATTAAAGATCACTTAGTTTTAAATTAGAGGGCACTAATATATAGTGGCTAATCAGATACAGCTTCTGTCATGTGGAGGTTACAGTTTCTGCAGTCTGATTAAATGAATAAATGTGGTCTGTCCTCACCAGTGTGTTACTACAATTAGGATCTTCTAACTCTCTTGGCACCAGTCACCTCCAAGTTTTTTCAGCAAGTTGAGCAGACTCACGATGCCTGCTTCCATCATGAAGTAGGCACTGTGCTATCCCTGGCCTAGCTAAGTGGAAGACATTCAAATATATTTTTTATTTGGAAATAGTTTCCAACTAACAGATAAGGTGCAAAAATTAAAATAGTACAAAGAATATTTGTATACTCTTTACCCAGATTCACTTACTGCTATCATTTTACCTCCTCACAAAGGTACATTTTACAAGGCTTATGTAAGAAAGAGAAGAAAGTCACATACTCTTTTTTCAGTTGCAACATCTTGCAGTTCTTTTCCAGTTGAATCCTACATTCAAAATCCATAACTCAGATGTCAGAACAAATGGTACACAGAATTTTGGGAAGGAGAGAAGTACATGACATATTAATATGATCATCTTCAATTTGGAGATGATGATTATTACATGTTTCATCCAGTTCCCTTATGAGCTCTTAAACTCTATAGGATCTGCTCAAGAAAAATGACATGTTTTGTGCACTTTTATGTGTCAAGTACTGGGGAAACAAAGATGATTGGACATGATCTCTGCTCTCAGAATTTGCTCTCACAAGTTCAATGAGATGTGTTAAGTTCTATTGTGGTATTATAGTATTATAAGAATATTGCAAGTATATAATAGAGACAGAAGAGTAGTAGTTGGGGAGTAATCAGCATGACCATATCATTTATTATCCAAATGTAATCACTTGAAATGGGTGCTCTTAAAAAGGGTGCTGCAACAATAAACACAAATCAGACTGTCCTGTCATATATGAACAGGATAAGGATCAGGTTCATATAGCACATCCTAACCTCAATTAATATTGTAGCTACAAACGTTCAGATGTTAAAACAGCCTAAATCCTGCAGTATTATTTGTACCCTGGAAATTTTTTCACTCATACTTTGTTAAAATAAACTAAAAAAGCAGCAACAGCAAAAGAGAATGAAAAAAACGAACTTATTTTCATTTATAGAAAATCTGTCAGGTGTCCAAATTCAAAGTGCCACCATTCACTAACTGCAGACAAAAATTACCTAGGAGAAAATAGCTTTTTAAGCTTACACTTATCACATGATACTAAATTTAACACAAATAATGACAAGGAGTGAAAATATAGGTGAGAGAAAATTATGGCTCAAGGCTCAGAAGTTCTCAGTCAGGATATCCAGCTTCCTGCCACAAACAACACATAGAGGTATTTAGAAAATGGGCAGAGTGTGTTTTGTTTTTTAAATGACTTGGGCTGGGAAGCTGGTTCTAATGGCTATTACTAGCAGTCCCAATCAAGGAAGAAATTTTTAGCCCCAAATGCCAATAGTATACCAGTTGAAAAGGTTTTGGGTAATTGAAGGACAAAGAAGAAAAGACAGGCTTTATTGTTCTTTTGTTGTATTTCCTTGAAAATGGAAATAGTGTGGCTTATTGATTAAACAATTTCTTTCAACAGGATTATGAATTTCTCTTTGAAGTTGGTGTTTCCAATGTATTTGGTCCTGGTACTCGAATTCCAAAGGCTGCCGTTGAAGTGCTTGATGATATTGAGAAGTGTTTGGAAAAGAAGCAGCAATCTGTATAATATCCTCTTTTGGTTTTAGCTTTTTTCTAAAATATTATTTTAATTATGATCAAAGAAGAGAGTAAAGCTGTGTCTTCAATTTAATTTCAATACCTGATTTGTACTTTCCTTGAAAGCTTTACTTTAAAATACCTTGCTTATAAGCCTGGTATCATGCTAAAAGTATGTACATACAGTTTCACTTCAAAAATTAAAAAAATAATTCCTAAAAACTCTCTGTAATAATACTTTATCAAGAACTCTAGACAAAGGTATTATTTTTAAAAATCATGGTGATGTATTTATTAGAATGTTTCTTATAAATCTGTTTACTTTTTATATTAAAGAATTAAACTGTACCTAAAAAAACTCTGACCAGCCCCATTTGTCAATTTAGCGTTACATTGTCTTGAGCACCAGAAAATAAAATCTATATATTAATAAACACCTATCTTGAAAAAATAGCAGAGTGAAATTACATGGGGAAAGAGATTTTGGGTGATGTCCTCAGCCAGATTCTTCCAGAATCACCTTGATAAACGAAGTATTGAAATCAAGCACGGCAGGTTGGAATATAGGGAAATTGACAGCATATTTCTTCAAGTGTGATTTTACTTTCTTCCTGAGCATGGCCATCTGACCTTGTTATTTCTGGGCTTGGCTCTAGACCCAGGAGAGTGGATGTTTATGAGCATTCCTTTAAATGAAAGTGCTTAGTTTGTAGCTATGGCTTTGTCTAGAATAGTGATATCAACTGTGAGTGTAGGTCTATCACATAGAAATATTTTAACTTTCCAGATCTAGAAGGATGCTACCTTGCATAGATTTGCTCATTAAACATAAATTGCAAAAATAAAAGTAGCACAAAGAACACCTGTACTTTGCCTATTGAAAGATTTGCTCACTAAAGAAGGAAAGTTGTCATTTACCTATATAACAAATCTGCACATGTTCCCCAGAATGTAAAATAAAAAATAAAAATCTTAAAGAAAGTTATCCTTTATTGTTAACATGATCCATTATATGAATATAAAATGAACAATTATGTTTTGTAATAAATTTCTATTGTATTAGATCAGAGAGCAATCTTTGGGAAAGTATTATAAGATAAATATATTACTATAGAATTTACAAACTCACTGTAATACAATGTATATGGTTTTCAGAATATAATTATCTGAATGATATTGTCATGATTATTGTTCCCATTTTACAGATGAACACTCTGACCTCAAGTCCAATAATATATTGACTATGTCATTTTATTGACTTTTCCTTGTAAAGAAATGCATACTAATTTAATAAGTATTTGTTTTCTGTGCTGGGTTCAGTTGTGTGCTGGACGACATGTGAAATAAACTCATCCTTAAAGAGTTTACAGTTCTTGACATTCATATCTGTTGAGTAGACTATTTTGGGAGGAAGAATAGCAGCCACCTGCTACCAAATCTCACATCCATTTTGTGTTTATTTTTATCTAAACTCAGATAACCTTACTATTTGAAAACCTATTTTCTTAAATAGCCAGTGGCATAAGTCATAGAAATTAAATCTAGCCTGACTCTAAGATTAAATTTTCTCATTATTTTTAAATTCAGAAAATGTTAAAACTTAAACACTTTAGTGTTATTTATATTCCAAAAGAAATTTTGTCTTTTATTACTGTCTTTATTTTTGGATGAAGCCTTCTATGACCAACAATGAACAGACTTTTGGAAATTATCAGGAAAATAAACAAATGTATTTAAAAAGTGGATAGGTGTCTTATACAGATAAGCTATCCCATATTCACCAAATAGTATAAGAAAATAATTAATGAATCAGGAAGACAACTACTTATTTCCTTTCATTGAATAAAAAAGTAGAAGATTCTAGTGACAATTATAAAGTGCAACCAAAACATACTGCACAGAGCAATTTAACTTATTGACATATGCATTGTTTCACGGGTCAGCACCTCCTCAATCTAATAGTGCCCAATCTTAGTTACAGCTATTTCATCTTTGATAAGATTAGAATTATGATGCATGGTGCCAGTGAGGCAACTGACAGAGGAATAAAATTCCGCAGTCATAGCCAGTTTGATCTAGATACCTTTGTTTGCTTTGCTTACAGGCTAATGAAGAATCAATAGTTCATCTATGAGAAACACACCACATATACATACCTGAAAAGAAGAAATAAGGAACTTAGGCATTAACTAACTTAAACTTGTATTAATCAGCGTTCAATCAGAATAGAGTCAGTAGGAGAAATGTGTGTGTGAATGTGTATGTGTGTGTGTTTGAGTGTGTATGTGTGAGCCAGCTGGAACACCACAGGTATAGTTATACATGTGCCATGGTGGTTTGCTGCACCCATCAACCCATCATCTAGGTTTTTAAAGCCCCGTATGCATTAGGTATTTGTCCTAATGCTCTCCCTCCTCTTCACCCCCACCCTCAACAGGCCCCGGTGTGTGATGTTCCCCTCCCTCTGTCCAAGTGTTATTGTTCAACTCCCATTTATGAGTGAGAACACATGATGTTTGGTTTTCTGTTCCTGTGTTAGTTTGCCAAGAATGATGGTTTCCAACTTCATCCATGTCCCACAAATGACATGAACTCATTCTTTTTTATGGCTGCATAGTATTCTATGGTGTATATGTGCCACATTTTCTTTGTCTAGTGAGCTTTTATCTTATTGTCAGACGGCTAGCTCAGGATAATCTCCTTTTTGATTCAAGTCAATTGTTTAGGGACTTTAATTATATAAACAAAATTTCTTTCTGGCATTATTCGGAGATTAGTGTTTGACCAACGGGGAGAATATATTTGTGTGTGTGCTACAGAATGAGTGTCCTTTCCATTCTCTAATTCACAAAAGAGAGGGAATATCATACTTTGTATCTCACCCAAACTGGAAATATACTACAAAGGGAATTTTGGAGACTGTAGTTAATTCTGGCTAAATTGACACATTACACATTACAAAGTCATCATATCCTCTCACTTTATAGATAAGCAACTGATGCAGAGAAAGGAAAAAGATTTAACCAAGATGAGATGGTATTTATAGCTTGTCTAGAGCGTAGTCAGCTGGCTCCAGCCTCAGCGGTTTTCATATTCATATCTGAAGAAAGGCACATTATCAAGATTTATAACTACCCATATTTGCTATATGTTATTCCACGGTCAGTCCAAAATTGAGAGTCAGTACATATATAGTTGGTGACAAAAAAGCTTGAAGAAGAATCACTTTTGTATTGAATTAAACATTTGCATCAAAAGTATCTGGGGATATACTTTCTCAAAACCAGTCTTTTAAAAAATTATTCTCAGACCTTCTGCTATGTTATTAATGAATATATGTCAACTGGGATTAGTAAATACATAAAACTTTTCCAAGATTGTAACAACTAACAGTAATTGTTATACAGTGCAGGCACCACTTTTCCTTTAAAGACTGCTCTGGTTATAGACACTATTTTATTGACTCTTCTTCCCAAATGAGTCAGGAGTAAATAGACTCAGATGGAACTTCTGGCTATAATAGATGGAGTTCCACAACTACAGGGAAAGCAAACAAAGTATTTCTAGCAATATTATAAGTAGGCTACTTGTATCACATCTTAGCTGTCTGCAGTGTTCTATCGAAAACTAATCTGGAGAAGGGAAGTTCATTTGTTGAATCTTGGACTCTTTCAAAGTCTTGTACAAAGTATTGTTAAAAATATAGAAAAATATATAAAATATAGGGAAAAAAACACTCCAGACTGGAGAATACAGGAAAGATGTTTCCAACTAATAGTCTTCTGATAATAAAGTGCTAGTTAAGTCATTCAAGAATTCTGAATCATATGTTTCCTAACTAAAAGTGAGGAGGCTGTTTCCCTAACAATAGTGATCTATTTTTCATTTGGACACTGTTTCTCATCTCTAGAAGTTACATTTGGGCCTCTTTTGTAGCTTGCTATTTCTCTGATTTGTCACTTTTTTTTTTTTTTTTTTTTTTTTTTTTTTTTTTTTTTTTTTTTTTTTTTTTTTTTAGGTGTGTTTTCTATTTTCCCTTTCTCTGATTATATTTTCTTTACATTTTTGAACATATTTGTAGTATATTAGCTGTGCTAAGGTTTTCACATGACAATTCTATTATTTCTGTCATTTTGGAGTATGCATTCAGTTATTGATTTTTTTTCTTCCTGGTTATGGGTTATGTTGCTTTTTTTGTAGATCTGGTAATTGCCCATTAGAGGACAGATATTGTAAATTTTGTGATGTTAAGTTATGAGTTTGATTGCTGTGTTACTCCGTTTTCACATGGCTATAAGAAAATACCTAAACCTGAGTAATTTATAAAGAAAAGAGATTTAATTGACTCACAGTTCTGCATGGCTGGGGAGGCCTCAGGAAATTTACAGTCATGGCAGAAGGGGAAGGGGAAGCAAGGCATGTCTTACATGGCAGCAGGGCAGACAGAGAAAGAGAGAGAGAGAGGAAGTGCCACACTTTTAAGCCATCAGATCTTGTGAGAACTTACTATCATGAGAACAGCCTGGGGGAAATCACCCCCACTACCCAATCACCTCCGACCAGGTCCCTCCAACAAGTGAGGATTATTAATCAAGATGAGATTTGGGTGGGGACACAGAGCCAAACCATATCAGTTGCATTCCTTCAAAGAGTATTAAACCACATCCTCACACAAAGTTAAAGTACTTGCAGATTAGTTTGAGTTTGATTTTTCTCCATGCTTGTTTTTTTTTTGTTTGTTTGTTTTGTTTTGTTTTCCTGAGACAGTCTACAATACAGGTGTTCACTGCAACATTTGCCTCCCAGGTTCAAGTGATTCTCCTGCTTCAGCCTCCTAAGTAGCTGGGACTACAGGCACCCTCCACCATGCCTGGCTAATTTTATATTTTTAGGAGAGACAGGGTTTTGCCATATTGGCCAGGCTGGTTTCAAATTTCTGACCTTGTGATCTGCCCACTTCGGCCTCCGAAAGTGCTGGGATTACAGGCATGAGCCACTGTACCCAGGCCCATGCTTGCTTTTAAGCTTTGTTAGGCTGGGTCAAGAACAGCCTTTACAGTAGGGCTAAGTTAGTGCCATTTTAAAACTTCCTATTTTTCTGAGCATTCTACTTAATGTCATGTGTATCATGAGGTCTCTTCACTGTAGACAGTGGCAAAGTGAACTATTCCTAACTCTTTGTACATGCAATTAATTAATTGTTTGGCCTACTGGTATTTGGTGTTTTTTTCCTTGATTTTATGGAATTTCACAACAAACATGCTTACATAGATCAGTCCTCAGAGCAAAGACTGAGAATTTCCAGCTCTCTTTTCCTATGCAACGTCTCCCTCTTTGATATTCTGTCCTGCAAATTCTAGCTGCTTTGGCCTCCTCAGCTCTGATCTCAGTCTCAATTCAGTGAGATAGCCACATTCTCCTTTTATTTCTTTCCTTGTGCTGTGGCTTGGAAACTGCCTGCAGGCAGTAAATTTGGGCAATCAAAAATGGTACTGGGAAAACTAAATATCTGCATGCCAAAAAATAAAGTTGGGTCCTTACCTTGCACTAAAATTACAAAAACAAAAACAAAAACAAAAACATAATGCATGATAATTATGCTTAAAAAATAATTGAATCAAAGATCTAAACATAAGAACTGAACCTCAAATTCTAGAAAAAAAATATAGAGGAAAACCTTCATGTCATTGGATTTGACAATTATTTCTTCTATATGAAACCAAAAACCAAGCAATAAAAGAAAAAATAGATAAGTCAGGGTTCATCAAAATTAAAAACTTTTGTATAACAGAGGATACTATCAACAGAGTGGAAGGGCAGTTCACACCGTGGGAGAATATATTTGCAAGTCATGCACCTGATTAAGGATTGATATCTAGAATATAAAGAACACGTAACAGTAACAGAAATCAACCTGATTTTAAAATGGGCAAAAGCCTTAAATAGACATTTCTCCAAAGAAGTTACACAGATGGCTAATAAACGCATTTAAAAAATGGTCAATATCTGTAGTCATTAGGTAAATGCAAATCAAAATTACAATGAAATGCTACTTCATGTCCATTAGGATGGCTGTTAGAGGAAAAAAGTCTCATACTCAACAAATGTTGGCAAGAATGTAGAAAAACTGGAACCTTGTACATTATTGCTAATGGGAATATACAATGGTGCAGATGCAGTGGAAAATGATATGGTGATTCCTCAAAAAAGTTAAACAGAATTATCACATGATCCAGTAATTCCATTTCTGGGTATATACTCAAAAGACTTGAAAGTAGGTCTCAAACAGATTTGTACATGATTGTTATGAACTGAATGTTTGTGACTCCCCTAAACTTTTATTTTGAAGTGCTTACCCTCAATGCAATGGTATTTGGAGGTAGGGTCTTCAGGAGGTAATTAGATTTTGATGCCATTATGAGGATAGAAGCCTCATGATAGAATTAGTGCCCCTGTAAGAGGAGACAAGAGAGTTTGCTCTCCTTTTCCTGGTGGGATGAGGATGCAGTAAGAAGGCAGCCATCTTCAAGTTAATCCTCCTCCGGAGCTGAATTTGTTAGCATCTCAATCTTCTACTTCCCAGCCTCCAGAAATGCCTATTCTGGAATAACAGAAATAAGTATCTGTTGTTTAAGCCATCCAGTCATTGGTATTTTGTTATGACACTCCAAGTAAATGAAGACACAGATGTTCATAGCACATGGCAACATTACTCATAATAGCCAAAAGGTAGAAATAACCCAAGTCCATGATAAACAAAATTTGGTATATAATTACAATGAATGTTATTCAGCCTTAACAAGGAAGAAAATTTGACACATGCTACACCATATGCATATGGGTCATTGAAGACATTTTGGTAAATAAAATGAGCCAGTTAAAAAAAAAAGTACTGTATGATTCCAATTGCATGAGGTTTCTATAGTAGTCAAATTCACAGAAAAAGAAGTAGAACAGTGGTCACCTGGAGACGGAAGGGAAGGGGAGAATGGGAAGTTATTTTTATTTTTTGTTTTATTTTTTGAGATGGAGTTTTGCTCTTGTTGCCCAGGCTAGTGTGCAATGGCACGATCTCGGCTCACTGCAACCTCTGCCTTCTGGTTTCAAGTAATTCTCCTGCCTCAACCTCCAGAGTAGCTGGAATTACAGGCATGCCCCACCACGCCTGGCTAATTTTGTATTTTTAGTAGAGATGGGGTTTCTCCATGTAGGTCAGGCTGGTCTCTGACTCCTGACCTGAGGTGATGCGCCCACCTCGGCCTCCCACAGTGCTGGGATTACAAGCATGAGCCACAGTGCCCGGTCATGGGAAGTTATTCTTTAGTGGCTACAGAGTTTCCGTTTTGCAAGATAACAAGCGTTCTGGAAATGAATGCCAGTGATGGTTGCAGGACAATGTGAATGCTCTTAAGTCCACAGAACTCTACACTGAAATATGGTTAATATGGTCAATTTTATGTTATATATATATAATCACAATAAAAACAATATATTTAGGACAATGGTTAGCATATAGTACATGCTTTGTATTAGTTATTATTATTGTATTATTATTCCTATTATTATTTTTATAGAAATGAATGAATGTTAAGGCACGAAACCAAGAAGGTAGGGGAGAACAGATTATTTAGAGGCTTATGATGTTAAGAAATTTGGATTGTTATCCTGAAGATTATAAAGAGCCATATAAGAGTTTTAACAAGGGAAATAATCTAAGATTGTTTCAACACAGCAGACAGAAGATGCCTTTTTATGGGGGCAATGCTGGAAATATGAATTAAAAGGCTATTATAGTGATACACTAGATAATTCAAATTATCTAAGCTTATTTGCTTAGGTGCGGCTCAGAGATGTCAGAGATGGAGAGGATACAATTTTATTTTGGAAGATTGGCTTGACAGAAACTAGATTTTTATCTTTTTAAAAAAAGTCTCTAGATACTTAGGTATTTGCTGTGTGGAATCTGCTACGTCACCTCACCCATTTTGGTTGCTTTCTGTGGGCCTCTTTTGATGTGTTATGATTCATGACTGAAAACACTGGTATAATGTCAAAATCAGGAAAAAGTAAAATTATGGGAATTTTTTCTCAGTGATAATTTTTATCAATACTGGAGTTTCCTAAGCTTTTCTGGCATCAGAAGAACATCAGAATGATGTATTTAGGGGATACTGAAGACATCAAAATTCTCTTTCTGCAACTTAATGAAAATTTAAGTATTCTATAACTATTTTAAGTACAGGAAGTGAAGGAGAGCTTTGGAGAGGTGTCCTCTCTGAGCAAAACCTGCATTGAACTGGAGATTTAAATTAAAGTAACAGAAAACAACAAAAAAATTTTGGATGATTGCTTCTTCCTTCTGTTTTCATCTCATGAAGTGGGAATTCAAATAAGGGGGGTGGGAGGTGAGGGGAGAAGCTTTTAAACAGGTCTATCTATTTGCTAACAAAATTATGCTGAATGTCACTGCCACCCTCCATTCACATCCTTAAACTCCCCTGCACTTCATATTAGTCAAAAACCTATTCTTAAAAAAGAATCTAATAAAACCATGTATGTCATGGCAAAAATGTCTATTAATGCAGAATGTGTTTATTCTCCCAGAAATATTTTTATTTTAGCTGAAGAAAAAACTTACCAAAGTGATTAATATCTAAATATACTTGTTGCTTCTTGCTACTCAGTAAAAATGATAATGAATATGATGATGATGATGATGATGACAATGATGACAAATAATGTTATTTCTACCAATAAGTAAAGCTTAACTCACCTCCAAAGAACTATGGGTCATCTTTTAGGCCATTAGATGAAGTGTGATTTTAGAAGTAGCCTAAAGTTGAGAGATAAAATGGAAAACCATATATTTCTATTGAGATATCCTTGTATATGCTGTGCTTATCATTATGAAAAATGCTCTTAGCATTCAAAAATATTTGCAACGAAAAACATTTTTGGTTTTCCTAATAATGCTATTGTTTTCTGGTTCTCATATCCTCGTTTTATTATTTTTTTTTCTACTGTACCTGTAGGTGTCTCCCTAAGTTCAGGATTATTCTATTTTCCTGACACTGTATTTCAAATGATGCCCATCCAAGAAACCCTTAAGTGCTATAAGCACGCTGAGAAAAAGCATGTGTGTTTAATAATTTACTTAGATGCTCCTAAGGGTCACCCTTTGTGATTGTGACCTGTGGTCAATAAAACTAAATGTTGATAATTGTTTATGAACTGTGCTGCATGTCATGCTAAATTGATTAGGTCATTAGCACTGAAAATAGAATAATATGAGATTAATATTGAATTATAGTCTGTGAATCCATCCCCAACTCACATAGACTCATTTTTAAGTTACTGATTCTTCATGGCCTGTTTCCTCCATTTACAGTCAAACCTCTTATTGTTATACTGACCTCTTCTTACTATTTGCCATAATTCCCCTGGAGTCTTGAAAAACAGGGAAATGCAGAATTTAATAACTTCTGTCCAGATTATTCCAATATGTTTTTGATTCTGAAATCATGGGCAAAATATTAATTCAGACAAATGCTATGAATTCATCATACCATATCCTTTTATTAGCTGCCTATCATTTGTTAAATTTTAATATGCTATTACTTTTAGAAAATAAAAACAAAGATTTTCCTGTGATTCTGCAGAACTATACATGCCCAATAAACACTATATATCTCATTAGCAAAGAGACATTTTGCTATTCATTTTCTTCCATGGATGGAAAGCTCAGCCCTGAGCTTGCTTAAGGGGATAGAAAAGTAGAGGCACACCGATAACATTCTCAAGTTTTCTGAACCATCTTGATTTGACTTTAAGAATTCTGTCCTATTGCCTTTTCTTAAGTTTTGTCATTCTCATCAGAACATATGGCCATCAGAGCAATATTAGTGGCAATGTTTTGGCAGACAGAATAAAGTGGTTACCTAGACATCAAATATTGAAGGACACTAGGTAGATGGCCCTCTTTGCATGTAATATATTCTCATTGGTTTAGGGTATCTATGCCTCTAAAAATCTTATTTGAAAAAATTGCAAATGCACTAAGAAAGCTTAATAATAAATTGAACATTTATTTATTAATTTATTTACTTATTTATTTTTGAGATGGAGTCTTGCTCTGTCACCTAGGCTGGAGTGCAATAGTATGATCTCAGCTCACTGCAACGTCTGCTTCCCAGGTTCAATCAATTCTCATGCCTCAGCCTCCCAAGTACTTGGGATTGCAGGCGAGCATCACCAGGCCTAGCAAATTTTTGTATTTCTAGTAGAGACAAAGTTTCACCATGTTGGCCAGGCTGGTCTTGAACTCCTGAGCTCATGTGATCCACCCGCCTCAGCCTCCCAAAGCGCTAGGATTATAGGCATGATCCACTGTGCCAGGACAGCACATTTAAATTTAATTCTAAAAACACTGACTGCAAGGGCCATTGTTAATTGTGCACAGGTCACACAATGTCCAACTCCAGAGAGAGCTATTTGTTGACATGCACTGTTGTAGCCCTGCATACTTTGTGCTGCAGATTTTTGTTTTAAAAAAGGGATAATAATAGAGCTCAAATATTTGTTACAATAATTAAATGACATAATGCATATAACTTTTTGGAACTGTGCACCATGTGGTAAAAACCACAATAAATGTTTGCTATAGAAATTATTATTATTGTAATTTATAACAGTCTCACGTCTAACCCTTGAAAACAAAAGTTTGCATACCACATGATTCTTCCCCTTGAGGGGCTGGTAGCCAATTTGCAGAAGAGGAACTGATAAAAAGGTTGTAAGTACATGTGATGAAGTAGGTCTCCACACAGTGTTATGAGAAGATAAAAAGAGGTTGCTAACCTTCTTCTGTAAGAAAAACAAAAGTTTCAAAAAACAGACAACATCTGGAGCCTAAATAATGACAGGCATTAAATGGACAGAGCATGAAATTCATAAAAGGAGATAAGATTGAAAATATAGGGTATGAATTTTATCATTTATTAACATTTTACTGTGATACCTTCTTTAAAAAACTGAATTAGCTCACTAATTTCAAGTAGCATTTCCTTTTTGCCTAGGATTGGCCAAGGCCTCTGTGATTAAAGACATACTTCCAAAGTCATGACATATAGTTGACCTGCTTTGAAATCCTTTAGGATTGCGTATTAAAAGCATAAGTTAGTTCACAGTAGATCCCTTACTTTCAATCCATTTTGTAAAACCCACGCTCACCCAGGGTGGTTGTGCTAAATACATGTTACTGGTCACAAAAGAATCTGATAACTAGATCACTGGGAAACAATTTTATTATCTGGGGGAGAAAAACTTTTCAGGTATGCCTGATATGTTTTTAGATTGACAGCACTATCCATATAAAGCGGTTCATAGAGATGATGTTTGCAGTAGTCAAATAATTGAGATAACCTATGATTACTACCTTTTTCTAGGCGAGAAAATTTAATCACTTCCTATTTGGCTTATCCAAACAGAAAGCTATTTCTCCCAAAGAACTTGGCTCCTTGACTAAGATTTATTTTGCTCATCAGGTGAAGAATCCAGGAACGGAAAAACTTTTTGTGTGTGTGCCAAAATGATTTTTTTCTATTCTCCCAAATATAGACTTTACTATAGAAGGCATTTGGAATAATTTTGGACTTCCATTTGCTAAGAATCCAGATAAGGGTTCTTTAGACATTCAACAGGTAGCCAATCTGTACATATGAACCATTCCTGAGCAGTGTAAAAATGGTCATGTGAAATACCTTTCCTCTATTGTTTTTCTGAGGATGTGGCTACTTGACATTACCAAAATATACATGACATTAAAAAGCAGTTTTACTCATTCAAAATTTCTGAAACTCTTCAAAGTCACTATTCAGTGAGACAATAAACTGTAGAACAACAACAAAAAATTCGCTCTCCTGATTTCAGCGATGCTGCTGCAAAAGTTTTCTGCATGCTACATTGTGCTGTAAATTTATTTAGCAGTAGACCACATCTTTAATTTTAGTTAGAGCTCAGAGTAAACTACATTACTCTGATAGAGATGTTAACAGACCATCCATAATAGGTCATTTATACACATACATTTTGATCTAGGAGAGATTATACAGGAAGTAATACTGTAAAAAGGGGATTTGTGTAATAGAATGGGGAAAGGGATGAGGAAGGGGAGATTATCATGGCAGTTCTTGCAATGGCTTTTGCTGAACAATAGGAAATTGGCAGCAAAAATATTTTTTAGTTACTTGTGTGCAGCTTAGGCTGTCACTCACTCTACTACCCTACTGTTTATCTTCCATGCAAATATAGCTTTACTGAGGTCAAATTTAATTCAAGAACCAGGAAATACCAATATATGTGTGATAGTATACTTCCTAGGATAATGTTAATAGGAACTCTGCACTCCATAGGGAACCAAGAGTAGAAAGGAAATAGTGTGCTAAGAAATGCTGTATGCGAACCTCTTGGTATAAACACATTTTCTCTGTCGGGTTCTTTATTCATATTCAATAATTGGAGTATTTTTAACACAGATGCATGTGAATATTTGTGTGTGTGTGCGCACGCATGTGCACATGTGTGTGCGCAGATGATGTGGAAGTAACTTAATTGTGGGTATTGATGGATATAATGCCCTCTATTTCTAAGATTCTGATTTCATTTTGAAGACAAATTTCTCTTTCTTGCTTTCTGTCCCATTGACCAAGTTTCCTCCGTAGACTTTTATGGTTGTACACCTAGGACTTTATATCTCAGCTCAATTCAGTGAACATGATGTTTCAGAGAGCATGGACTTGGGCAATAGACTGACCTGGGTTGCAGCTCTATTTCAGCCTCTTCCCAGCTCTTGGATTCTGGGCAAGTTATCAGCTTGTCCTGCTTAGCCTCAGGTTTCTTAATACCTTAATACTTTTCTTAAATGCTTTTTGCATGAACGTATGTCTCAGTTAGAGTAAACTGAAGATATGCTCATTTTACTTCCCTTGGGGAGAGAGAAAACAAATGTATGAGTTATCCAATAATACAATGGACTATCTTTTTTACTCCATTAAGACTGGAAGGAAAACAAAATCTGATCTTCTATTTTACATTGACTACCAAAGATACCAGAGGAGATGAGTACATAGGAATGATATTTATTTAGTCAGTTTTCAAGGTGTGGGTTTGTGATATATACAAATCTACAGCAGCACATTTAAAGTAAGTCTTGCAAATAGATTTGAGTCACCTTGTCAGTTTAGAAACAATATCATAAATATAAATGACAAATTCCCAAGGAAAGGCAATGGCCATGCCACTTTGCTAGCTTTCACAAAACCTAATTTTCCATGCAGTCTCTGGTGCATTAAAAAAATAAAATGTAACATCAGTGTTGAAAGGTGTTTCCAGATGGCATTTTATTAGCTACTGAGAAGGCTATTTCTATTCTCTATCAACTGCATGCATCACAGCAACAATTTTCACTTTTCTATATGATAAGCTCTCATTGTTGCATGAGATGCTAAATAACACTGGGAGGACTGGTCCCTAAAATATTTTTTTGAAAATGCCATGTGACTGGCATAGTTCACAGAATCACAAATCCAGATTTGCTTTATTTACTTGAAGGTCAGGCAATTTCAGTAATACTCCTCCACCCTTTTAAAAATTATTTTTGCTTTTGGCCTCTCTTATGAAAGTTCCATTGAATGTCATATATCTCAGAATAATTTTAAGTAGAAAAAAGAAATTGTTTGAGAGTTTATTAAGCAGAGCACATTACAAATGTTTAAGACTAGAAGTTCCTTTGTGAAAGAGGTCAAGTTAAATTTATCAAAAAATAGTGAATATAGGGGCAACTCCTAAGCTCTTACGTGACATTAATGTAAAGAGAAATCTTTGTCTATTTTCCATGAAATTCCTTGTCATTTCCTCTCTGCTTTTCTAGCTGCGTCACTTTCATAAGGACTTTCTGGAACAAATTTGTTCAGTTCCCTAGAAGTATAGATTAAAAGAAAACCCAACAAAAAAGAAGAATCAAAACAAAATTAGGGTTTAATAAATATATTTAGGCTAAATTCTGAATGGACCCTCTATCTTGACATGTGTTGATTTCCATGGATATTAAGAAGGTGAGAGTCAGGTCATTATAAGCCCTTGATCTGAATGGGAGAAATAAAGGATTATCCAGAAAAAAATCTAACCAAATGGAAGCCAAGGACTCTTCTGGCCTGCTCATTATTGTTTTCCAAGTGATTTATCTGAAACTGTAGAATGTGGTTCTCCTAATGCATATTCTTACCAAAAGTACTTGGAGCATTAAGAAGAAGGCATACTGGCCAACAGCCCTCCTGATTGGTTGGTCTTCATAACAAATGATCTGAGCATCACAATAGTCCTGCAATAAGAGCATAAATTTACATTAGCAATGAACATCCAATATGGAGGGACAAGAAAGCTGAATAAAGACTCTGGTATCTTGTGAAGATGAAGTCCTCAGTTAAAAAGGAAAGGCGTGGAGGAAACAGGAAGAATTGGACCAGAGGTAAGACAAGTGACATCTGCCCAGGCTGTGCTGGCCATTTCACATTTAACTATCACAATCACCCTAAAATGAATGTTATGATTTTCCATGAGAAATGGGCCCAGAGTACTAAAATGGCTTTTCAGCCAAGTGGTGGAATCAAGAATTTATACTAGGAAGATCACCAAAGTCCATTCCATTTCCATAGATGACAACTTTATTCTCATGCAGCTCCCATGCTCTCTCTGAGAAGCATCCATGGCCCCAACCATGCTATTTCAGCAGAAGCCAGAGGCACTTCCTTTTCACCATTTTTGCTACTTCTGCTCAATTGAGATTTTTCTTTTTATTACTTTTTAATTTTTATGGTACATAATTGTTGTACATACTTAGGGGTACATGTGATATTTTATACATCATGCTATATGTAATGATCAAATCAGAGGAATTGTGATACCCATCACCTCAACCACCCATTTGCCTCTGGTACATAAGGACTACTCACCTGCTCCCATCTCTTGTTACCTGCTCTAGATGACAGTTGGACCAAAAGCCCTTTACCCCAAACTAAAAATTATTTCCTGTTTAGAGGCAAATAAAAGAATCAAGCATTTATTCACTGATTCAGCTGCCTAAGTGGAACTGCTACTAGCCACTCAGGAGATAGGGGAAGAGGGGGTAGTTCAGGAGACACAAGAAACTGAAGCACAGTGAAAGGATAGGGCACTATGAACATTTTTAGAAAGGAGGAAGTTCGAGAGAGATCCAAGATGGCTGATCACTAGCAGCTCGGGATTGTAGCTCCCAGTGAAAGCACAGAGAATGAGAGGATACCACACTTTCAGATGAATTTTTGTTGCTCACACACCAGGAGATTCCCAGCAGAGGAGCCCCACGGGTCGCCAGCTCGACTCTTGTGGCTGGCGAGGTGGTTTTGCCACTGCCTTGGTGCGGCGGTTCTTGGTGCAGAGTCAAAAAAGCACAAACAATCATAATGCCATTGTTTTGGCCAGCGCAGTGGGTTGCTCAGATTTTAGTGCTGGGAAATAACAAGTTGGACGTCCACTCAGAAACCCAATTATAAAGACGGTAATTATAAAGACCACAGATGAATAAATCTATAAAGAAGGGAAGAAAACAGCCAAAAAAGGCTGAGAATACCCAAAATCAGAATGCCTCTCCCTCTACAGGGGATCACAGTTCCTCATCAGCAGCGGAACAAGGTCTGATGGAGAACAAGTGTGTTCCATTAACAGAAGCAGGCTTCAAAAGGTGAATGTTAAGAAACTTCTGTGAATTAAAAGAACTTGTTCTAACCCAATGCAAAGAAACTAAGAACTTTGAAAAAAGGTTTGATGAAATATTAACAAGAATACACAATTTAGAGAGGAATATAAGTGAATTAATGGAGCTGAAAAACAACACGAGAACTTCGTGAACTATGCACAAGTTTTAACAGCCGAATCGATCAAGCAGA
>NW_016107872.1:40642-51485 GCF_001604975.1 Cebus imitator
TTAAAAAAAAAAAAAAATAGAAAGGAGGAAGTTCTAGTAGTTTATTCAGGGTGATGTGGATTGGGCACTACTAACCTAGATGGAGTCAATGACCTAACATGTGACTAGTACAGCTCCCATGCTCCCATGAATTCAACTTTACTATGTGACCTTTCCCCACAGTTGATGTTCTACCCTTTCCTTTTCTAACACACAGAAAAACTGAACTGAGAAGGTGAAATGACTTCTCCAAAGCTTCACAGCCAAGTTGTGGTGAAGAAATGATCAGACTCTCAGCTGCTGTTATTCAGCTTGCAGTGTAAAAACAGGATAAAATCAAGTTTCTGCACACACTGGTGCTAGAATTCGCTTCTCAGTGTTGTCTGTCCAGCCTGAGAAATTCTCCTCCCTGGCTTCCCTTTCATCTCCCTCTTCTGTTTCAGATTCACCTGAATTCCAACAAGCCAGACTCCTGGAAATGACCCTTGTGAGCCAGTCCCATATTCCACCACTTATATATAGAAACAGAACCTGTCTTTCAAATTATACAGGTGACAGATGATGACACAATTTCTATGATGTAAAAAAATATGAAAGTGTATAGAGCAAGTGTGAAACCCTTCTTCATCCCAGTTTCCAGATGTATTCACCATAAAATGTTATACATGCATCATTAATATATATTTTTAATGTTTCTACATTGTTTTATCTAAATGGCATAATTCTATATGTGTAGTTCTAGAAATTGTGTTATAAAAATTTAATATGTCTTATCTTTGGTCAATGTGTATGAATCTACCCCATTATTTGCACACTTCATATTTCAGAACTACAATTATATAATCATTCTTCTATTGGTGAACATTTGGGTTATATCAAGGTATGCACCTATATGACCGTTTATTCAGTTTTATTACCAGGGTTGAAATTGTTGATTTAATGCTTTTCAGCATGAATATTCATTCTTCTATTAAATAATAAAAGAAGCCTGCTCTCGGTGTCCCAGCATTGAAAGGAAAAGTTGTAATAATGTCAGCATAGTCATCTTTTTATGGAAGAGTGAGTGTGCTAAGCACTGACAGGTCACATCCTTGGAGGTTTTCCTCAGGTGACTTTATCTGTTTCCATTTCTCTTAAGATAGAGAGTCTCTGCTATCCAGACCTTTGAGCTGCAAGAAAAATCTCACCTATGGAGCCCTGAAAAACCAGTGCAAGTAATGTGATTATTCTTTGATATTACCTTGAGTTGAAACAAAAAGGAATTGTTTTGGAAACACCCTTTCAAATGGCATTTACCTTTTAGAGTCCTGTAACTTTTACTGCCTGCCTTATAGAAAGAATAAGTTAAAGTAAATAAATGAATAAATAAGACTGACAAAAAGAAGAGTAGTCTTCCTGATATTTGTCAAGAATTTTGCAAAACACCAGGATGATTTTACTTGTGGTATTTTGACCATGTGTTCAAAGTTATTTTTGTATTTTGGAGACAGAGTCTCGCCCAGGCTGGAGTGCAGCGTCATGATCTCGGCTCACTGCAACCTCTGCTTCCAGGGTTCAAGTGATTCTCCTGCCTCAGCCTCCCAAGTAGCTGGGATTACAGGTGTGTACCACCACATCCAGCTAATTTTTTGTATTTTTAGTAGAGATGGGGTTTTGCCATGTAGGTCAGGCTAGTCTCGAACTCCTGACCTCAGGTGACCCACCTGTCTCAGCCTCCCAAAGTGCTGGGATTACAGGCATGAGTCACTACTCCCAGCCCAAGATTTTGCTTTGTACATGAGACCAAAGCTTCAGAGTCTGAGCGCATCAGTCGGAAGGTAAAAAAAGAAGAGAGGCTCGTTTTCTAAGTAAAATGACAAAATTGACTGGGAATGCATATGATACATGCAAATGTCTCATGTCTATTTTTCTGCCTCCTTTGTGTGTTTTGTTTGCAGAATTTTTCCCACCTTCTTCACCCATAGGGCTTGGTTTGATGTCTGGGTCACTTACTTTCAAGAATACTACCAACTTAAGTTTGTGATGACATACACACAGCAACAGAGAAAGAACGGTGACGCTGTGGGAAATGTTCACTTTTCAGAATCACTGAAAACTTAGTGGTTTGAGGATTGGGTGCAGGGCACAGCACTATGATTTTCCACACTGAGAAAAACAGAGGTATTGTGATAATGACTTTGAGATAAGGTAACAATGAACAGTTTTTCATTCATCCTTTTTTTATTGCAGCCTCAGAAAATATGGCTATTATTTGATGTGTTACTTCTAAGTTTAGTAAAATGTTATATAACATGTATCTATTTTGTTGTAATTTATTCTTCATTTCTCTGGTTTAGTTGATTACTCACCCAATATTCATTTAGCATATGTTACGCATTAACACATAACAATCGGACATAACACATAGGCAAGAATTTTATGTAATTTTCCTTCATTTCTTCTTTTGTCCCTTCTTTTATTCCTTTTCTCCTCTCTCTCTCCTTCTCACCCTTTGTTCCTTCATCTCTCTACTCTCTTATTTTTCCTATACGTGTTTAATGAATACGTTATGTGTCGGTGTGATAGCACTAAGTTGTACTAAATGTTAGTCCAGCAGTTTCGTAGTCCCGTGTGGCAGACCATGGACATACATCAATTCATCAAGCAAGAAAATTCAACAGGGTGATGTAATAAATGTTAATAGGTGGCACTGGGATGAGGGTGTGGAGACAAAAATGTTAGGTTGCCCAGAAAAGGCCTTTTAGAGGAGATGGCTGGGGGAATGGAATAAGGCGGAGAAGGGCAGGAACCTATGAAACATTAAACACTCCAATTTTTGCTTTTAGATAACTGCATCTTTGGAATGCCTAATGATAATCTCACTCTTATTTTAGTGAGTGAATCTTTGTCTAATACATCTACCAACACCTCCACCCTGACATTCTTGCAAGATCCATGTCATATATGCTATTTTTCAAGTCTGATTTCTTAATGGCTAATACTCCAAAACTCTATAAAACTCTAGTTCTAATCTTACTTCTTTAACATTAATGTAAGAAACTATCACACTGGAATTCTACCATTTCCAAAAATTCAGTGTGTCTCAAACCAGACATTATTTTATCTTCCAAACAAATTATTTATCTCGCCGCTCTTAGCAAAATGAACATTGCTTTAGTATGTCATGCTAGAATATTTAGAAATATCTTTCACTTTTCTTTAATCCCCCATATTTATTTTGTCATCTGATTTTTGTCTTTTTTTCCTTCTGCAATGTTTATCAGAGGCACACTTCTATCCAGTTTCAAGTCCTTTTGCCATCTTTGCTGTTAGGCATTGTGTCATAGTAACTGCTGCCATGGCCCCCTATCTGGACTCACCCTTCCCAGAACAAGATGCATCTTTCAGTCATGCTGATTATTTTTGGATAATATTTTGATCACGGCATTTCTCCACTCAGAACTACTGTGTCTTATGAATTCTCACTTACCTGTATGTGAATCTCCTCTTTGCCCCATTACCTGGCTCTTTAAAACCCATCCAGCCTCATTCCCATATCTCCTCCACGTGGCCCTCAGGCATTCACAGTGCCACGAAGGCTCCCTGCCACATGCCGGCCTCCTTCTTCCATCCTCATCTTGCTCATGCTTGTACTCTAATATATTTATTATTCATTAAGTTAAAGTGGTTCATTATAAAGGTCTTTCTTTAAAAATGTTCTTTATTTTAGGTTCAAGGGGTACAAGTGTAGGTTTGCTACATGGGTATATTGCATGTGGTGGAGATTTCATGTACAGATAATTTTGTCATCCAGGTAATCAGATAATAGCTGATAGGCAATTTTTCGTTCCTCACCCTCCTCCCACCTCCACCCTCAAGTAGGCCCCAATATCTATTGTTTCTTTCTTTGTGTCCATGTGTACTCAATGTTTAGCTCCTACTTATAAGTAAGAACATGTGGTATTTGGTTTTCTGCTCCTGAATTAATTAACTTACAATAATGGTCTCCAGCTCCATCCATGTTGCTGCAATGGCCATTATCTCATTCTTTTTAATAGCTGCATAGCATTCCATGGTGTATATGTATTATATTTTCTTTATCCAGTCCACCACTGACAGGCGTCTAGGTTGTCTTTGCTATTGTGAATAGTGCTGTGATGAACATGTGTGTGCATGTGTCTTTATGGTAGAACAATTGATGCTGCTTTGGTTATATACCCAGTAAAGACATTACTGGGTCAAATAAATGGTAGTTTTACTTTCTTTAAGAAATCTCCAGACTGCTTTCCATAGTGGCTGAATTAATTTACATCCTCACCAGCAGTGTATAAGCATTCCTTTTTCTCTGCAACCTAGCCAACAGCTGCTGTTTTTTAACTTTTTAATAATGGCCATTCTGATTAGGGTGAGGTTTTGATTTGCATTTCTCTAATAATTAGTGATAATGAGCAATTTTTTTATATGCCTGTTGGCTAGCCAAATGCAGAAGATTGAAACTGGACACCTACTTTTCACCATATACAAAAATCGTCTCAAGATGGATTAAAGGCTGAAGTGAAACCTAAAACTATAAATACCCTAAGAGAAAACCTAGGAAATACCATTCTGAACATCAGTCCAGGCAAAGAGTTCATGATGAAGGCTCCAAAATCAATGGCCACCAAAACAAAAATTGACCAATGGGACCTAATTAAACTAACAAGCTTCTGCACAGCAAAAGAAACTATCAACACAGTAACCTAAAGAATGGGAGAAATTATTTGTAAACTATGTACCCAACAAAGGTCTAATGTTCAGAGTTGATAAGGAACTGAAATCAGCAAGTAGAAAACAGACCTATTAAAAATGGGCAAAGGACATAACAGATACTTCCCAAACACTTGCACTTTAGAAGCCATTCTTCATCCTTTCTCACTCAATTCCAACCTATCCCAACATTCTAGCTGCTCTTTTAGGCTCTCTTCTCTACCCTTCTAAACACTCACTCCATATTACTGTCTTTCTTTGCTAGTATGTGTTGTCTCCACCTGTAATGTACTCTCTCCTGGTCTCAATCCTTTCTTCAGTGTTAAGTGACATATCTCTTCCTCTATAAAGTCTGTCTATATTTTTCCATCTTTCTCCATGTTCCTCTGGAATTGAGATTCATATTCCTATTAGATTTATTAATTGGTGTTGCATTAGACTCTACTCTTAGAGGGCAGAGACTAAGCCTAATTTAGCCTGACTTTCTCCACAGGCTAACTCTTGCACAAAGTAGATGCCCAATAAATTCCAAAGGATTGAACTTCATGTCTGATCTTGCATTTATAGCCCCTTTCTTGGAGTTTCGTTACTGATTTGGCGCTAGTTTTTGTTTGCTAATCTCCTCCTCCTCTAGATTATAAACTAATTTTTGATGGTAATTCTGCTATGTAGCACCTGGTTTTCTTGACTGAGTCTCCAGTCTTAAATGCCCATTCTAGTTCTAATTGATATCTGTGATTTCTAAAGTTGTATACTACTAGACTTACAAAGTTGAATAAAACTTAACTTGTGCTATATTGCTAGTCTTTTTCATTACCAGGATTAATTTTTCTTGTTAAAAAATATGCAAAGAGTAATTTGGTTTTCAAGGTAATGTAAATATTAAGTGATGTAATTTATTTGAAAGTGCTTTATGAATTGTTAATCACCATACAACATGGTGTTATTAGTAATAGTAAATTGTAAGCCTTATGAGAGTAAAATACACCTTTTACCATGTGGCAGATTGTGTTTACTGATCATCTACCAGCTGTCTACACCCTACATGCTCCTTTGTACTTCTTTGCCAGCACAATACTGATCCTGCAGTAGAGACTAAATATGTCTAACTTTCTTTTTCCTGCGTTACTTGCAGGACTTGGGCAGTGGACTCAATTTTGGCCAATGAGTCCTGAATGGAAACCAACTCTGTGATTTCTGGGATATATTTTGCTCCTTTATTTTTTTTTAAAGCATGAAAATAAGATTTTCTGTTTTCTATCTTGCTGTGGTTGCCAGAGACAATGATGGTAATCTTGCAACCCCCAAGAGAAAAGCCAAAAATGAGTGCCAGTTATCTAAGTGTGGCAGAATGGAAAGGTGTAAGAAACATGGGCTCTTGTTCTATTGTTGAACTACTACCTACACCCTGAAACTGCTCGTCCTCTAGAACTTTTGTCATAGAAGAAAATAACTCTTTTTATCAATTAAACCACTTTCAAGCTGCATATTCTGTTCCTTGTTTCCCAAAGGATTCTACTTCTGTTACATCCTTCACAGTGTCAAGGCCAAGTTTAGATTCTTAAGTACTCCCTGTTTGATTATAATTCTATTTATTTTCTTCTCATATTTTTGTAAAATGGATACTAATATTCATCAACTCCTTGCAAAAGACAAAGAAATTACACTCAAAGAAAAAAAAAGACACGTTAATTGTTAAGATTATATGACCATGTCATTAGCAGGCTGCCACAGACCCAAAGCCTGAAATAAACAAGGCTTAAACTGAAAGTAGAAATACTATAGGCAAGATAAAAAGAGTCAATAGAAATGAAAACTATGACGGAGAACAGTGCTTCCAACTGTGCCTCTGCAGACTGACGACAATGCACAGCTTCATAAGCTCTTAGGTAAATAGCTCCCATACTTCCATCATTGTGCTAATGTCTCCCTCACTTCTCTTTCTCATTTCTGAGGTTAATGTATCAAATTACATGATTTAATGGCCTACATTATAATTTAATTTCAAAAGGATTGACCATATTCATACTCAGAAATGCTCAAAATCATACATATACTTTCTAAGAAACTTTTCCTTAAAAAAATTCCAAGCCTATTATTAAGAACCTGTGTCACCCAAATAATCCATCTAAAATTGTTAATCAGGCTACAACCATAATATAATGGTATAAATACATTTTACCAGTTGGATAATCTTTATGTTAAAGCTGTGCTTTCTAATGATATCCAAACCAGCAATTGACTGTTGGTTTGAAGAGAAAATAGAGCTTGAATGACTGACAAGTGCACTTATCAAGTGATTGTACTGGGCTGGTTGTCAGTGGCTTAAAAAAAATTATGACCCATGAAATTTCTTAGTAGTGTGATGATTGTCCACAGTACCAGACAAAAATGAAGACTCTGTTTTCAACTGCAGCTGGAGTATCATTTCAGATATTAGGACAGAACTCCTTACTTTAAAAGCTCTCTGAAGTGAAAGATGGAATTTCAGATGTGAAAGGGTCCAGCTTTTCTTCTGTCTGAATTGATATTGCTACCAATTTTAATATTCTTTTTATCTATTGTGGAGACACAATTATCAAAGTGAGGCACACTGTTAAATTAGGCAAACAAAGCTGTGAAACCAGGAAACATAGATAGATGAAAATGAGAGAATTCAAATCAATGATGGAAACAGAGTTTGGAAAAACGCCCTGAGTCTAAAGGTATCCGCAACAGAGGAATCTGTTGCCTCAGGCTGAGTGGTGAGAGAGCTCTAGGGAGTCCCCACCTATTACAAACTTGGATTTGGATAATTACAAGAGTCTTGTGAAGGGAATTTAGAATTACTGGCAGTGCATCGTAACAGTGTTAGCCTCTCAGGCGCCTCTGGTCATCTCAGCTCATCTTTAACAGTGAACAGCTGACAGCTGCCTCAATATTGCGCGCTACGTTGAAGGAGCTGCAATACCATAAATGGCCAGGAGAGGTCAGCATCAGAAGTACATGAAGGCATTCCCGGATTTTCAGAAAACTGTGATAGCTACAAGGAATTCAAAAGGAAAATATCTGCGAACATATATCTAATAAGGGGCTAATTTCCAAACTATGTAAAGAAATGTAAGGAATTCGTGTAACTAAATGCCAAATGTGTATTATATATTTATATATTATAATCTATCTATCTAAATGATAGACGAGGACTATCATCACAAAAAAATAAAAAAGTAGGCAAGGACTGGAGCAGAAATTTCTCCTGTTGACAGACAAACAGCCAACAGGTATATGAAATGCCCAACATTATTAATCATTAGCGGAATTAATATAAAATTACAATGAGATATTATTCATGCCTGTTACAATGTCATATATATATATATATATATATATATATATATATAAAGATAAGTGTTAGGATGTAAAGAAATTGGAACCCTTGTACATTGTTGGTGAGAATGTGAAATGGTGCAGCAGCTATGAAAAACAGTGTAGAGTTTTCTCAAAAAGTTTAAAATCGAACTATCATATAAATAAATCAGGAATCCTACTTCTGGATACATATCCGAAAAACTGAAGTCAGGTTCTCCATGATACATCTGCACTCCCATGTTCCTTGCAGTGTTCTTCAAAATAGCCAAGATATGAAAGCAACACAAGTGCCCATAGACAGATGAGTGGATTTTAAAAATGTGACATATACATAATATAAGATATTATTCACTATTTAAAAAGAAGAAAATCCTTCCCTTTGCACAACATGATAAACCAGGGCCACACTATGGGAAGGGAAGTAGGCTATTCACAGACGGACAAATACTGCACAATTCCACTTATGTATGATATTTATAATAAACTCATAGAAGCAGAGCATATAATAGTGGTTTCCCAGACCTGAGGAGTGGAGGAAATGGAGAGTTGTCAATTTGTATAAAGTTTCTATTATGTTAGACGAGCGGGTTCTGGAGATATGCCATATGACACAGTCCCTCTCATTAACAATGTGGTATTATGCACTTCAAAATGCTAGGAGGGCAGGCCTCAGACTCAAAAGGAAAATATTTGCAAAGCACATATTAAGTGCTCTTACTATAAAAACAAACAATTCCAAAACAAAAACAAAGGAAAATAAAACTTTGGGAGGTGTTGGTGACCTTAATGTCATTATCCTCAGGAAGAGGCCAGCCTAAGATACTTTTCTAGGCTTTGAGGCCAGAAAATCAAGGAAACAGCTTAGTACAGAAGAAATTGCCTGGGATCTATTCTCAGCAGATCTGGACTTTGATTGGAGTCTACCCCCTTTTCAGCAATCATGTAACCTTTTTTAACTTGAGTTTTCTCACGTATTAAAATAGGATTCATAATATGTACCTTATAAAGTTACTACTAAATTATAAGGTTATTGTGGGAATGAGTTAAACATTTGAAAACGAATGGGTACATCTAAATTGATAAAAATGCTTTTTGGAAATTCTGAGAACTTTTCCTTTTCTAACAAAATGGAAATAAGGAAAATCATCAGAAGAGGGAGAAAAGTGAACAGATTCTGGAAGTGAAAACCCTGAAAAAAAGGGAAGAATTTATATTTGTCAGCCGAGTGGGCATGAGTGCTTATCACGAAGAGATCTTGGAATAGCGCAGTTTGGGGCATACTCATTCAGCTTCCCCAGACACACTGTGTGGTTGATCATTTTGAAACTTCAGAGCATTCAAAGAAGAAAGTCTCCAAAGAAGAAAGATAGTGCATCCTCAGTGTTGAAAATGTCAGTATCAGTCAATGCCACAAATGCTCTTTAAGATTTATAAATTTGTAAGTCTGTTAGGGGATTGGATGTTTATTTTTGCCCACTGTGGCTGCCTACTGTGGTGACACGAGACAACCGGCCAGGAACTTGACCTTTATGTTTGGCCCTTCCATTAATTAGCTGGTCATCTGGACTCTCAGAGTTTTTCTTTGCCATTAATTACTTATGGATATTTCCATAAATTTCTAAACCTTTGTAGTTTGTTTTTCTTCAAAACGTGACTAACAAATATATCACCGAGCCGTTGTGAAGGTTGACTGCAGTAGTATTTCAAATCCTTTAGGACAGTGCCTGGAACACAGAAAAATAGATCTCAAATGAGTATACACATCTTTCAAAAGACATCATTTTGGGGTAGGAAAGATATGTGAAAATAGCTTATTACTAGATTTCTTAATAGAGCATCCAAAATCAAATAATTTTCAGCCTCCTCAATGACTCCCCAAAAACTAACCTGGTACCCCTGTGAAGTGAAGTGTAGCTGGACTGTCTTTTTAATGTAGCAGTTAGTATTTATAGCATGGGGCTCCAAACTGGTAGTGAGAGGTTGGTGCATCTATGGACAAAGAATGTTCAAATTAGAAATGGCACATTTTATCATGTTTATTTCATTCATTTCCATGGTGAAATCTGTGGTGTTGTTTGGTGTAATGGGATGTAATCATTATTAGAAAAAAAAAAGATAGAGGATGAGTATGACATGATAGATGGATCTACTGGTTTGGGGAGCTCTAGATTTTCTTAATACTACACTTTTGTCTCAGTTATGAATTGGATATAATACATTGACTATTTCTGATAATGAGAAAAATTCTCAGATTTAAACACAAAATAAATGAGATATTAAACAAGTAGCAAAATCTTCAATTAGCCAAAGACATTAGAAAGAATTCTGCTTTTATAAGACTTAACAAATGAAGTGTTATTTCATCTCAAGGAATTAAAAAAACAATTGAGACTTAAGTGTAATAGCCAGTTTCAAGAAAATCAATTCTAATTAAACAAGAACAGGCTGTTCCTTTTTAACAGTACCCTTGAGGAGGGAAAACTTGACATTCCCTTTTGTCACAAGACTTACTGACAGCATGTCAAGCTGTAATACAGAAGATGACTACTGCACAGGTGTTCTGGGCATCCACAAAGAGCCAGTGATGAAGGCATGAATTTGTATTGAATTTGATGAGTATGTTTCCCTAGAGATTAGAAGTTGCATATTCAGACACTTAGGATGTAAGTTGTGGTTATATTAGTGGTAAGATACTGATTGTGCAGATGCTCTTTGAAATTGTTAACATAAATTTATTGTACCAGCTTAATATTTTGTTTTATAAAGAATAGACAATACAAACAAACCAAAG
>NW_016107872.1:51670-64585 GCF_001604975.1 Cebus imitator
AACCTTTCTCTCTTTACTGGCTTGCTTCATTCGCCCTCATCCATGCCCTTGCTGAGAGATCCATTCTCTGTCATCCAATAGTTCTCCCCTTCCTACACCAACTTCTCTAAATGTTCATTCTATCACCAGATCTTCATTGTCCCTCGTTTACTCCATGAACCATGACACTCCAGTTTCTTGCTCTTACTGCTCAAAGGAAACTGCTCTTATTAAAGATTAAAGGCATTAATGATTTCCTAATTAAAATTTCACTGGACATGTTTCAGGAATTGGCTTTTCGGATTGATTTTGTTCATTTGCTACTTTTGTTCTCTTTTGACTTCTTGAAAGGGCATTTCACTTTTTTGACAGTCATAACGCAACAGTCTGTTGCTTCTATTGATACTTCTCTGCCTATTCCTTTTACACTTTTGTGTGGGTTCTTCCTTTTTGACTAAAAAAAATTGTCCTTTCCCCCAAAGTTTCTCATTCAAACCACAGCCCTTAGTCTGTACATACATTTTCCAAGTGACTACCAAAGTGACCCATTTCAAAATTGGGTGTGATGATACCATGTGATTGCCTTAAGTTCTTCAAAGACTCCTCAAGGATAAATTTTTTTATGTGGTAAACATTCTTTTCTACTATCTGTTCTCTACCTAGCTCTGTAGCCACATATCTCTTTATCTTGTTTATTGTTTGTTTAAATTTTTAATTTTTGTTTTAATAGGTTTTGGGGGAGCATGTAGTGTTAGGTTACCTGGATAAGTTCTTTAGTGGTGATTTCTGAGATTTTGGTGCACCCATCACCCAAGCAGTGTACTTTGTGCCCAGTGTACTTTGTGTGTCATCTTTTATCCCTCACCATCCTTCCACCCTTTCCCCAAGTCCTCAAAGTCCAATGCATTATGTCATTTTTATGCCTTTGTTTCCTCACAGCTTGGTTCCCACTTATGAGTAAGAACACATGATGTTTGGTTTTCCACTGCTCAATTACTTTACTTGGAATAATAGCTTCCATTCCATTCAGCTAGCTGCAAATGCCATTATTTTACTCCTTTATATGGCTGAGTAGTATTCCATATATATATATATAATATATCTCTTTATCTACTAATTGATGGGCATTTGAGTAGACCATATCTCTTGACTCTCTGCTTTATAATGTGCAATCTAGCAATTTAGAGCTTTTCGGAGTTTCCCACTGTGCTTTCTCAGTGAGTGACTCTTACCTGTATTGCCTCTTCTGCCTGTCATGTCCTTCCCTGATCTACTCTACACCATCCTTACCCTTTTGCTGGGTTAATACCCACACATATTATTGATCTAAGCTCAAATAGATACTTAGGAAGCTCTTCCATCATGCAGTAGTGTGAGTTAGGGGTCACCCCTAGCACATGTGCACATCTCCATTAGTGCACCTACTTCATAATATTATAATTATCTATTTGTGGGTCTGCATTCCTCACAGAGGAATGGGTTCCTTGTGATCAGGAGCTATTTATTTATCTTTGTATACCCGGATCCCTGAACAGTATCAGGGATATCAATGTAGTTAATCCTTTATTATGATCTCCCAAAAACACTGCTCAGGAAAATATTGTCTTTTTTTGGTCTCATTCTGCCAGAACTTTTTGAACTTGATAATGACCAAGTTCTGTCAGACATAAAGTCATGCATTGCATAACAACAGGCATACCTGAGAAATGCATCGTCAGGTGATTTCACCATTGTGTGGTCATCATAGAGTGCACTTACACAAACCTAGATAGTACAGCCTACCACACACCTAGACTGCATGGTATAATCGATTGTTTCTAGTCTGCAAACCTGTACAGCACAGTATTGTACTGAATGCTGTTGGCAGTTGTAACACAGTGGTAAGTGTTTGTGTATCTAAACTATCTAAACATACAAAAGGTATAGTAAAACTGTGGTCTTATAGTCTTATGAGAACATCATTGTATATGTATTCTATCATTCAAAATGTGGTTATGTGGTGCATGATTGTATTTATTTTGTGCTGCTTGTAAGGATTATAGGCTTTAAGGTTCTAGATAAGAATGGAAAGATTAAGTAAAAAATAAAATAAGTAAAAAGATTCTATTTTCTATAAATTTGTATTATGAGATTTCGAGGTATTTGTTTTATTCTGTGCATTAGTCCATTTTCATACTGCTGTGAAGAAATACCTGAACTGGGAAGTTTATAAAGAAAAAGAAGTTTAATGGACTCAGAGTTCGACATGGCTGGAGAAGCTTCAAAATCATGGCAGAAGGCGAAGAAGGAGCAAAGGCATATCTTACATGGTGGCAGGCAAAAGCGTGTGCACAGGGGAGCTGCCCTTTATAAAACGGTCAGATCTCATGAGACTTATTCACTATCAAAAGAACAGCCTGGGAAAAACCTGCCCTCATGATTCAGTTACCTCTCACTATGTCCCTACCACAACACAGGTGGATTATGGGAGCTACAATTCAAGATGAAATTTGAGTGGGGACATAGCCAAACCATATCATTCTAGAATGTCAAAACTCAGCAGTTATTACATAATGATATTTTTATTTATTAAATACTCTATGTAGTATTTCTAATATTAGTGTTCATGTGACTTGCGATCTAGAAGAAAAATCAAGTTCCACTCTCTGAATGGAGAAATTTTCTTTAGTCAAGTGCCTGAGAAGCATTCAAAGAATGAACAATCTGAATTTTCAATTTTTTGGGCCAATCTTCATGCCTTAGGATTTCCCCTAAAGTCAGGGACAAATTAAGAATGTGTGTACTTGGACAATGTAGGTAGCTCTAAATTGCACTACTTGTTAGACCTCCCTCATTCACATCCACATTCTTGAGTTACTTGATGACTGGTTTTATCAAACTTTTTCTAAATATGAACCTCAGAGGGGAAATAAACTACTTCATCTACACTTTCAGATAACCTGAGCCTGTCCTACTTTCTTAGTATGCCCTAAGCATTTACCTATGAGTATATCTTCTTTAATTAAAGGTATCATAACAGTTAAGCATAATGTCCCAGAGACACTACTTTTTGCATAACTTTCAATTATTAAAGAACACTCCACAAAACCAGTGGGACTGCATTTTGCTAATGCATTGCAACAAAGGGCCTTTCTCTTGTGATTCATTTGTCCTTTCCCTGCTGCTAAACCTTCTCTGATTGCTGTTTTTATTTATGTGCCCAGGGGTGCATTGCCACCAAATGAAAGCATGCCAGATGAAATAAATAAGTTTGTCCCTAAAATCACCTGCAGCCTTCATTAAAAAAAAATCAGGAGACTTATCCTAATAAAATATTGGCAAAGAAACAAGTTGGATAGGTCATGGTATCACCTAACAGCATCTCCTCTCAGGACAGAAATCCCTTCTACAACTTTCTTAACTGCTAGGTATCCAGCTCCCACCTGGATATACCAGTGAGAGAGAACATTCTAGCTCATTCTATGTGTATTCTATATACATATGCTATGTAATTGCTTAATGTATATTTTATTTTATATTCTATTCATTTGCTTTATATTCAAGCTTTAAACATTTCCTAGGTCTGCATGGCTTGCCCTTCTTGTTTCCTTTCTTTCATTTAACTCACATCAACACTTAACACTAATATCAGTTTGGGGTCAGTCTGAATCTAAGCTCTTATCAGTTCTTAACGGAAGGACGTTTGCTAGGTTACTTAATATCTCTAAGTTTTAAATTTTTCATCTGTAAAATGGGGATGATAAAGGTTACAATGTTGTTATAGGAATTCAGTTTTATAAAATACATATACATTAATTTAATTCTTTTTCCTTGTTCAGGAATTGAGTATCTGGAAGTACAAGACGCTGTCCTAACCTCAAGGAGCTCAGAGTTCAGGGAAAAAGACAGAAGACAAGTGTTGGCTAGTATAATGTGAATGTGTTACTGGAGTTATACACACAGTGCAAGCCTTTATACAGGTGTCATGTTTCATTAGACTATCCAGAATAATTTAAGCATAAACTTAAAAATTTCAAAAATTATATCTCTATGTATTTATAAGCATCAGAAACTACAAATAATCAAAAGGAGAAAAGAAAATCATACTCGCACTGTTGACATCTTGTAGTATTGATTTTCAGATATTTTTGTGTGCTGTATTTACATAGATATATCTATGTCTGTGTATTATGCATTTGTAAATAAAAGGGCTCACATTAAATATTGCTTTTTGTGACCTTACTTTTTTCCTCAACAAAGACTACGAATTTCTTTCCATTTTAAACTCTTTTTTTTGCACCCCATTTTGTATTTCTGTTTCTTTTTTCAAGGCACCCCAGAAGAATTCAGTATATGCTTGGCTGTAACTGGATTTGGCTGTAACTCCCGATGGTAGCACTGTATCATTTGGCTCCCAGAACTATAAATGTCACTTTTAACATCTGCTATGTTGCTGGATCCTTATAGGAAAAAAATGAAATATAGAACAAGGTTATATTTCATTCTTTCAAACCATTGCCCTTTTCAATACTGTGGCACTTAAAACAGAACACAGTGAAAAGAACATTACCTCTTTAATCTACAATTTTAAAAAGTCATTAACTGACTCGATTAGCTGATATTCTACAGTAATTCAGGCAGAAACAGGGCAGAAGTTTTATTTTTCATAGTATATTAAAAACATTTTTTAAAAGAAAATTAATATAAAACATACACACTTAGAAAAGGATAGTTTAGATTCTTGAAAAAAAATTTCATGTCTTTTAGTCAGACTATTTCCAAACATTATACATATGCATATATCTTAAACACATTTTTTATATTCTGAGTATTAATTTACTCTTCTCAGTACTGAGGGCAACTGAAAAACTTCTATCTGATCACTCTCAATATAGTCTCAAAAATATGAACAACATTTATTATATAAGTATCCTGGGTCAAGTCACAGTCTTTGAGTCTTAGTTTTATCAACTACGAAGAGATAATACATTAATTCTTCCCAGTTTGGACCACAGATTAAAAAACTCAAGTAGATGATGTTTGGCTAAAAAATATGAACAATACTTATTATATGAGTGTCCTGGGGCAAATAACTTAGTCTTTGAGTCTCAGTTTTATCAACTACAAAGAGAGAATACAATAATTCTTCCATAACAGGATTATTCAAAGTTGTATAAAAACTGAGAAATATTGTATAAATGAACATTTTTGTCTCTCTTATTACTTAGTCCCAACTAGTGTATGAATTTAAGTATAATTATACCTTTCTTTAAAGCATTTATAAATCAGCTTTTCGCCAATTCAAAATGATCTTTGTCTCAGAATTAGTGATGCTATAATTCATTGGGAGAATACAGTTCCATGTTTCTCTAGCATGTCTTATTGTTAATAAATCAATTTCTTCTTCAACTTCATATGTCATTACTGTTTTCATAAATACTTCACAGGTAAGTTAAGAAAGGAGGTTGTTTAAAGGAACAGTTGAGGATAGAGTAGACTTATGGCTCAGAATCGACAATTTCCCATTTCATGTGTCCACCTTCAATTAATTCACTGAGATTCTCATTGAGAGTGGGTTGGAGAGAAGGGTGTCCGGTTCTGTCTTGTGGTGGAGTTGAATGTTTCTGGTGCTGCTTTCCCAGATGCTCCAGGGCGTGTTTCTTTTGCAGGTTCAGCACAAAGCAGAGGGAATCACTGGGGACAAATGATTCACATTCTTTTTTGCATTCTTGCTGCTTGGTTTATGTTCTGCTAAACATTAATAGGTAGGAAACATACAAGCAAGATCTGAGATGCTAGGATTGTTCTCTCTGTCTCTGGTGGTAGAAGATGGGAGAGAATCTTCCTTGTTTTCTCTATTTCCATTCTTCCCCTTTTGGAATTCTCTTTGGCTTGCTATTATCTTATTGATGAATAATCCTGCCAGACTTTCCTCTGTTTGGATTAGGAATTTCTTTGAAAGCTAGAATCTGTTCCTTTTATTTCTTTTTTTGTTTGTCTGTTCCTTATTTAGAGAAGGTATAACATATTTTGGTTGAAAATACTGACGGATCGAAGTTTCTAATGTCAAACAGAATATTCTATTATATAGCACATAACTTTCTTTGACGACTAGAAATAGCAAACAACGAAAATCACTGAAACCTCTTTGATTCCCACATACAAGTCAGAGCCACATTAGGAACTCCCAACTGTCAGAGAAACATCTGGGATGCTGTGCAATGTTTTCTTCCTTGCCACTAACCCCAGAATGAATTTAGACTATTTCTTTTATATATGAAGGTAATAAATATGCTCCAATATGCAAGGTTAATCCTCCCACCACCCAAATCCCATGTACTTTTCTGAAAGGCAAAAGCATATCATTACTTGCCATGAGAAGAACTCAAACAAAATACAAAAGAATAAGGATGTTGACTCATGAGTAAGCTTAATCTTTTCCCAGTTTGGACCACATATTCAAAAACTTAATTAGATGATGTTTGGCTATACCCTATAACCAAAAAGCAAATCATGGCTTTGTTTCTCTTTGGCTTAAGCTACTTTCTCAAAACAAGAAAGGGAATTTTAAAGCACCATATTTCATTTGTCAGTTCAAACAAAATATCTTAATACGTGTGATCTTTTGCTATAGGTATCATAACAGTTCTTCTTGTCTCCAGAACTATGATAAAATAAATTTCTGCTGTTTAAGCCACCCAGTTGTGGCTTAAACAGCAGAAATTTATTTTATCATAGTTCTGGAGACAAGAAATCCAAGATCAAGATGTTGGCAGCATTGAAGTCTTCTGAAGTCTCACTCCTTGCTTTGCAGATGGTTGTCATCTCCCTGTGTCTTCACATAGTCCTCCCCTGTATACCTAATCTCCTCTTCTTTTAAGGGTACCAGTCGTATTGGATTAGGACCCAACTTAATGACCTTCTTTCTCTTTTTAACTTAATTAACTCTGTGAAGACCCTTTCCCAAATATAGTCATATTCTGAAGCACTAGGGGTTAGAACTTCAGCATATGAATTTTAATGGGGCTGGAGAGGATAATTCAGCCCATAATACCATGTTTAATGATATGTACAAATAATAACAAAAGCTCCTCTAGACTTTGCCAATACTAATTAATTATCTTATATGATAGACTTCAAAAGGCAAATAGGCTTCTTATTATGCACAAAATCATTTCTGTATCAGGCAGGTAAGAGTAAGACTACCAAATTTATAAAAACTTAGAAGATTATTTTATGCATTTTTCCATTTCATTTAAATGATCCAAATCAGTAGTGTTTCATCATCATCTAAGATTGCAAAGTAATTTCAAATTTCTTATAAAAAATAAGTTAAACCTTGCAGACTTTTCCCCTTTCATCTTGGCAACAATATTTTCCCCCAACAACATATATCCCCAGGCTATATATACGTTTGTGTTCTGGGTAGCTGTACAGTCAGCTTCCTGCAGCATGGCAAACCCTTTGGTTTATACATACTTATGCTATTCCATCTGTATATACAAGTTTCTTCATATTTTTGACTCTTTTTTCTCTTCTTCCACAGAAACATATTTCTAAGGTTGAGCCTACATTTTCAGTCTTCTATATCACTCTCTCCATGATATTTTTCATAGCTGTGCGTTTTCATTATACTGTGAGAATTTCTAAATCTTGCTTTCTAAATAGCACATTTCATTTTCTGTTCTTTATAGTCTCCACTACAAATTTTAATTCTGCCTTTACTGTTATAGTTTCCTTTTTTTCCCTCATATGCATTAAAATTATCCTACTTTTAACATCATAAAGATAAGTCCGCTTGGTTATGAGAGTTCCACTTCATAAGGCAGATCTTTGCGTTTTTGTTTGTTTATTGAGGTATCATTTAAATAAGGAATGCCTCACTCTTCTTAGGTGTAAGTCTTACGTATTTTGACAAACTATGCAGTCATTTAACCACCACCACAAGAATACGAAACATTTCTATCACCCCTTGTTTAATCCTGTCCTTTCATCCTTAGGTCTGGCAACCACTAATCTGATTTCTATCTTTGTGGTTTTGTCTTTGCAATAATACCATATAACTGGAATCACATGACATGTAGCTTTAGAGACTGATTTTTTTCAATTAGCATAATATCTTTGAGATTCATAATTTTGTTGCATATATTAGTAGTTCTTTTTTAACCTTAAGTAACAGTCTGGTATGTGGTATGCATATCAATTTGCTCATCCATTAATCAACGGATGAAACTTTTGGTTATTTTCAGCTTGTTTGGATTAGAAGTAAAGCTGCTCCAAACATTCATGTATAGGTTCATGTCTATTTCTCCTAGTTACATACTGAAAGGTGAAATTTCTAGATTGCATCATAAGAGCAAATTCCATTTTATAAGAAACTACCCACTGCTCAAGGCAATCAGAGAGGACACAAACAAATGGAAAAAAAATCCATGCTCATAGATAGGAAGAATCAATATTGTGAAAATGGTCATACTCCCTAAAAGTAATTTATAGATTCAATGCTATTCCCATTAAACTACCATTGACATTCTTCACAGAATTAGAAAAAAAACTGCTTTAAAATTCATATGTAGCCAAAAAAGAGCCCATATAGTCAAGATAATCCTAAGCAAAAAGAACAATGCTGGAGGTTTCATGCTACCTGACTTCTAACCATATGACAAGGCTACAGTAACCAAAACAGCATGTTACTGGTACAAAATCAGACAGGTAGATCAATGGAACAGAATAGGAATCTCATAAATAAGATTACACATTTACAATTGTCTGAGCTTCAGCAAACCTGACAAAAACAAGCAATGGGGAAAGAATTCCCTATTTCATAAGTGGTGCCGGGAAATCTGACTAGCCATAGGCAGAAAATTGAAACTTGATTTCTTTCTTACACCTTATACAAAAATTAACTCAGGATGGATTAAAGACTTAAATGTAAAACCCAAAACTACAAAAATCCTGGAGGAAAATCTAAGCAGTACCATTCAGAACACAGGCATGGGGGAAATTTCATGATGAAAACATCAAAAGCAATTGCAAAAAAGGTAAACATTGACAAATGTGATTTAATTAAACTAAAGAGCTCTGTACAGCAAAAGAAACTATCACCAGAGTGAACAGACATCCTGTAGAGTGGGAGAAAACTTCTGCAATCTACCCATCTAATAAAGGTCTAATATTCAGAATCTACAAGGAACTTTAACAAATTTACAAGAACAAAACAAAACAAAACAAAAAACATTAAAAAGTGGGCAAAGGACACCAATAGACACTTCTAAAAAGAAAACATTTACGTGGCCAACAAACACATATAAAAAGCTCAACATCACTAATCATTAGGGAAATGCAAATCAAAATCATAATGATATACCATATCACGCTAGTCAGAATGGCGATTATCAAAAACTCAAGAAACAACAGACACTGGTGAGGCTGTGGAGAAATAAGAATGTTTTACACTGTTGGTGAGAGTGTAAATTAGTTCAATTATTGTAGAAGACAGTGTGGTGATTCCTCAAAGACCTAGATGCAGAAATACCATTTGTCCCAGAAATCTGATTATTGGGTATATATCCAAAGGAATATAAATCATTCTATTATAAACATACATGCACATGTATGTTCATTGCAGCACTATTCACAATAACAAAGACATGGAATCAACCCAACCGCCCATCAATGATAGACTGTAAAGAAGATGTGGTACATATATACAATGGAATACCGTGCAGTCACAAAAAGAAATGAGATCATGTCCTTTTCAGGAACATGGATGAGGCTGGAAGCCATATGCTTAGGAAACTAACACAGGAACAGAAAAGCAAACATCGCATGTTCTCACTTATAAGTGGGAGCTAAACAGTGAGAACACATGAACACAGGGAGGGGAACAACACACACCAGGGCCTGCGTGGGGGGAATTGGGGAAGGGAGAGCATCACGATAGTTAATGCATGTGGGGCTTAACACCTAGGTGATGGGTTAATAGGTGCAGGAAACCACCATGGCACATATGTAAATATGTAACAAACCTGCCTATCCTGCACATGTATCCTGGAACTTAAAATAAAATAAATTAAAAAAAAATAAACTACCAAACCATTTTTCATGAATGAATTGCATTACATTCCTCCTAGGAATATTGCAGTTGCTCTGCATCTTTGTTAGGACCTGGTATTTTCAGTTTTAATAAGTATGTAGCAGCATATTTATATGATTTTAATTTACATTTACTTAATGACCACTGATGCTGATATCATACACATTTTCACATGCTGAATTGCTATTCATATATTTTCTTTTGTCAGGTTTCTGTTAAAATTATTTCCCCATATAGTTACGGTGATATCTTATTACATTTTGATAGCTGCATATATATATATATATATATATATATATATATACATATACATATATTTAACAGTTAGATATATATCTTGCAAATATTTTTTATTAGTCTAGGGATTTTCTTTTCATTTCTTATTAATGCCTTTCTTAAGAGTGAAAAATTTTAATTTTGATGAAGTCCAATTTACAATATTTTCTTGTATGGTTCTAGTTTTTGTGTTCTCTCTAGAAAAACTTTGCTTATTGCAGGTCACAAGTTTTTTTTCTGTGGTTTCTTCTATAGGTTTTCCTGTTTTAAACTTTAAATTTAGGTCTATATTTCATTTGGGGCAAATTTATATAAGGGATGAGATATGAATTGAGGGTTTTTTTGTTTTTTTTTTTGCATATGATTGTCCAATTGTTGAGGCAGTATTTGTTTAAAAGATATCCTTCACCCATTGAATTGCTTTGGCACCTTTGTTAATGATTGATTATATTTGTCTGTAAGTCTATTTCTGAACTTTGCACCCTGTTTTATTAATGTATGAAAAACGTAATGTTGCCAATATCATTGATTTATAGAATCATTTTGCTAGTACTATATTGTATACTGTGGCTTCATAGTAAATCTCAAAATCTAGAAATTTTATTCCTGAAAGTTTGTTTTCTCCCTTGAAATTGTTTTGACTATTCTATGTCATATGCATTTTATATAATTTTCTTTTTTGAGACAGCGTCTCATTCGGTTACTCACGCTGGAGTGCACTGGTATGATCTTGACTCACTGCAATCTTCGCCCCCCGGCTTCAAACCATTCTTCTGCCACAGCTTCTCGAGCAGCTGGAATTACAAGCACAAGCCACCACGGCTGGCTAATTTTTGTATTTTTAGTAGAGATGGGGTTTCTCTGTGTTAGCCAGGCTGGTCTCAAACTCCTGGCCTCAAGTGATCTATCTGCTGGCTTCAACCTCCCAAAGTGTTGGGATTATAGGCAGGAGCCACTGTACCCAGCCCTGCTTTTCAAATAAATTTAATAATTAATTTAAATATTTCTACTAGGAATCCTTCTGGAACTTTATTTTGAACTTTTATGTATTTTTTATTGTTGTTATTTTTTGCTCTATTGAATTGGCTCCAGCACATTCGCTGAATGAAAAGTGATGAGTGTGGACAACCTTGTCCTGTTTTTCATCGCAGAAATATTTCCATATTTTTTTTAGAGAGTATGTTAGCCATAGGTTATTTGTAGACGTTTTCTTTAAAAATAAAAAAAAAATAGTGACAGGATCTCTCCCTTTCACCCAGGCTGGAGTGCAGTGGTGTGATCAATGCTTGACCTGCCTGTCTCAAGTGATTATATTTCCTCAGCCTCTCAAGAGATTCCCCTGCCTCTGCTTCTCAAGTAGCTACAGGTGCCTGCTATCACACCTGACCTAAACTTTCTAATAAGTCAGATTAAGGGCCAGGTGTGGAGGCTCACACCTGTAATCCCAGCACTTTGGGAGGTTGAGGCAGGTGGATAGCTTGACGAAAGGAGTTCGAGACCAATCTGGTCAACAGGGTGAAACCCCATCTCTACTAAATATACAAACATTAGCCAGGTATGGTGGCACATGCCTCTAATCGCAGCATACTTGAGAGACTGAGACATGAGAATCACAAACCCAGAAGACAGAGGTTGTGGTGAGCACTTGTGCTATTGCACTCCAGCCTGGGCAACAGAGTGAGACTGTCTCAATTAAAAAAAGATCAGATTGAGGAAGTCTTGTTGTATTCCTAGTTTGTTTAAAGTTCTCTGTAAAAATTGTGAATGGATTTTAAATTTAATAATTTTTTTCACATCTATTTATATGTATTATTTTATTTTCATATTCTGTTAATATCGGAATTTGCACAGATTGATTTTTAAATACTAAACCAACTCTACTTTCTTATAATTAACTCTGGCTTAACAGAATTACTTTGGAAGTATTTTATCCTCTATTTTTTGTAAGTACTTGTTTAATACTGAAATTATTTTTTCTTAAAGAAGTTATTTTCTTTTGCATTGGAAGACATCCTCTTTCTAAACTTTGGAACTGCATTGATTTTCACTTCTATGTTCTTTTCTTCCTTCTTCTCTCTCTCTCTCTCTCTCTCTCTCTCTCTCTCTCGTCTCTCTTGACAGGGTCTCACTCTGTAATCCAGGCAGGATACAGATCTTGGCTCACTGCAACCTCCACCTCCCAAGTTAAAGTGATTCTCCTTCCTCAACTTCTACCTCCAGAGTTCAAGCAGAGTTCAAGTGATTCTCCTGCCTCAGCCTCCCAAGTAGCTGGGATTACAGGCTGATGCCACCATGCCCGGCTAATTTTTGTATTTTTAGGAGACATGGGGTTTTGGCATGTTGGCCAGGCTAGTCTTGAATGCCTGACCTCAGGTGATCCGCCCACCTCAGCCTCCCAAAGTTCTGGGATTACAGGAGTGAGCCACTGTACCTGGCCACTACTATGTGATTTCCAACAACCTGTTTGGATTCAATTTTCTTCTTGTACAACTATCTGTCCTTTAGAAATAATGTGACAGTAAGAGTGAAAGTGCAAAAATATAGTCAGTTGTTTCTGATCATTCACTAGAAGTAATTGTTCTCAT
>NW_016107872.1:64600-89164 GCF_001604975.1 Cebus imitator
AAGACACTGTTTTACACATGCAGTGCTTTAGAGGCTTCACAAGGTCCTGAAGAAATGAATTTAACTTTGTAAAACCCAAAGGCTTACAATATATTTCTCCTGGAATTCTTTTTACTTACACAATGCATTTTAAAATCACTCAGAAACTAATGTTCCATGTACAGGAGTTTGAGGACACATGACCTAGAAAGTACTGAGACTGAAATTCGTTAAGCCAGAAAAGAGTTTAATAAAATAGCTTCTCTCAAATTATTTCAGGGGTGCTCTGTTTCAGCAGCATTTCTAATCTTTAGCCACATTCCTTGGTGATGTTTCACAGTATAATGTCCAAATGAATGCATTTTAAATTTTCATAAAGTGAATTTTAGTCATTTTCCTTATAGAAAATTAATAGACTAAAATTAATCGTTTATCAACCTGAAGTCTTCCTCCTACTCCTTCTCTCCTCAATGAAAGAAGATGGAGCTGGAAATGACATGTTTCTTAGCTGGTTATCTCAACTTTAATCATCCTCTGCACTGGAAAGTCTGATGCCCACAAGATACTTTCACTGTTTTGGGTTATGAAGAATGGTCATTTGTATAATTTTGCTCAAGAAAAATTGTTTCTACATACAAAACCCAAGGAAGAATATTGCATCTGCAATATCTAAATAAATAACCTCTTTTTTGTTCTGGAATCTTAAAAATTTGCCCTCTTTGATTTCCAACTTTTTGGGTCAGGGGCACATGTGCAGGATGCGCAGGTTTGTTCCGTAGGTAAACATGTGCCATGGCGATTAGCTGTGCAGATCATCTCATCACCTAGGTATTAGGCACAGCATTCATTAGTTATTCTTCCAAATGTTCTCCCTCCTCCTACTCTCCACCCTTCAACAGGCCCCAGTGTGTGTAATCCTCCCCAGTGTGTCCTGTGTTTTCATTATTCAGCTCCCACTTATAAGTGAGAAAATGTGGTATTTGGTTTTCTGTTCCTGCATTAGTTTGCTAAGGATAATGGCTTCCAGTTCCATCCATGTCCCTGCAAAGAACATGATCTTGTTCCTTTTTGTGGCTGCATAGTATTCCATGGTGTATATATACTACATTTTCTTTATCCAGTCTAACACTGATGGTCTGGATAAAGCCACACTATGCCATTTTTTGATAAGAGTTTTCTTCTCAATTCCTTCCTAATTGAACAAATTTATAAAACCAATTTCTGGCACAGATTTTAAAAACTCATAATCTGTTTGAAATTATCAAGAACATTTATCTACTTTAAATCAAGGTGAACAGATTATTCTAGTGATTTTTTTTTCTCTAAGTCTCCACACTTTTCTCTCTGAAGAAAAATAATTGTGTCAGCCTTCTGACAAGCTCGTGACTGAAAATAAATTAATTTTATTTTTAGTATGTTTCCAATGCTGGTCTATGATGTATTCTGTCATAGAAACTTTTACTTTTCTGTATCTTCAGATTTTTATTTTTATAATCAATATTAGATGCTTTGGGATTTTTATTTACTGCATACCTAGTAAACTGGCTAATCTGATATCTTGACAGGTTATGCATGTTTAATTTAAGGGATAGTACTTGTTTCCTTCATACAATAAAGACTTCAAGAATATTAAACTATATATTTTTAAAATTCTTGTACGTTTTTAATTGATGTAAACTTTCTAATTAATTATGTATAATGGCAAACTCTGAATTATTGTATACTCTTTAATGGTGTCAGCTATAGAGCCTTAGAAGTCAAGCAAAATGCTTGGCACATTGAATTGGCTCAAAAAAGTGTCAGCCAATGATAAAGGAGGGACAATTTTCTGAAAAAATATTACCAGCATTGCAACCTTGTGCCATATCATGCATCACTGGCCATTAAGTGACAAATGAGAAAGGTGGAATTGAAATATTAAAGGGAGATATTAAGAATTGACAACACGGTCCAAGCAAGAGAGTATACTCAAGTGGAAACAGAATACTAGGCAATAATTAAATTTAGCAATCACAAATGTAATTCAAGAAGATAGCAAGGGCTACAGAAACAAGCAAGGCAGTCAGATTGACACTTCTTTAGCCATTTTTGTTAATTTTCAGACAAATATAAATCTATTCTTTTTGATCATGGTTGGCACTCACTGTTTTTTAAATTGCATGAAGTTGTGACATGCTATAATTTTATAACAATCTTTGTTTTGAATATACCACTTTCAAGTTTTTAATCATTTGCAAATGAAGAGACTACGGAGATGTCTTTTGATAGTGTCTGAAGAGTTGGTATAATGGTTAATAGGAGTCCTTCATCATGTGACTATTTTATATAATTGAATTATCCAACTAGAATCAGAGGTGAAAAGTTATGGTGAAATGTGAAATTATTATGCAGATCATAAAGAGCTTTGCAAGTATTCGATACCATCATTATCAGTTCAGCAATCTGTCAGAGAAAATACTAATATTGGCAAAAAAATTAACCTACAGGGTAACAGAAAAGGAATGCTTATTATTAATCACATTTCTAACAAATTAAAAAAGCATAATTTAGAGCATCGGGTGCAAGCTAACTATGTGAAAATAGTCCGTTGGGCCACATCCTCTCTATGAAGGAAAGCTGGACAACATTCCAGATGTACGGTTAGTTGTCATGGGGGGATAATGTGAATGGTTGGGGGATCCTGTCTCAAAAACTTCAAGTGGCCTAACCCAACACACATGCATTGACCTTCCATGAGTAGCATGATATTGTAGATATCATAAAATGGCAGCAGATTTTCTGAGATCAAGCAGAAAAATTGGTAAGAATTTAACTATTATCTAGTGACACAACTCTTTGAAAACATCAAAGAGAGACCTGAGGACAGAAAAATAGCAATTAAAAGTCAGTTTGAAAGTAAATAAAAATAAAGAGCATTAAAATAATTAAATTGGAAAAATAAAATCTGAGATGTGCTGAGTAAAACAACTTTTGGATTGAGTAGAGCTATTAGTGGGAAAAAAATAAAGCAAGAATTTAAATGAAGCTCGTAAGAACTGAAAGACTTGGTTTTAAAAGTTGAAAAAAGCAGCCTTTTAAAACATTCTGAGGTAGCTGATTATGAATTAAAGAGGAAACACCACATTGAATCTAAGACTGTTAGAAAGATTTTTCTCTATAAGGGGCTGAATGCTTAATGAATTAATATTAATGAATAAATTAAATGAATGAATGAATGAATGCCTCCTCTCTATGCACAGAAGTGATTTTACACAGCTGTAAAAGTTAGCTTGTCAAGGCCTGTGAGATTGTAAACTAGTTGAAATTGTTAGGCTGCCTCTCCTTTTTTTCAAGGCTTATTTTCCCCTTATCCATTTTATGTGCCTTAAAAATAAACAGACATCCTAAATTTTCAAAAATGTAGCTAAATAATAAATTCACTCATGATTTCTTCATTTAATAAATATATTTTGAGTATCTATCATGGCCCGACACTGTTTCAGTGTTTGTAATTTAATAGTGAGAAAAACAGATACAATGTCTGACCTCATGGAGCTCATAGCTTTGTCTAGGACTTGTATATAAAAAAATAACTTCCTAAATAAATATATAAGTATAAATAATCATGTATACTATATTAGGGTTCTCTAGAAGGACAGAATTAATGGAATATATGTGCGTGTGTGTGTGTGTATCTGTGTATGTTTATATATTCATATAAATATATTAGTTTATTAAGTATTAACTCACAAAATCAAAAGGTCCCACAATAGGCCTGCTGCAGGCTGAAGGGCAAGGAGAGGCAGTCTGAGTTCCAAAACTGAAGAACCTGGAGTCTGATATTCAAGGGCAGGAAGCATCCGGCACGGGAGAAAGATGTAGGCTGGGAGGCTAGCCCAGTCTAACCTTTTCACATTTTCCTCCCTGCTTTATATTTGCCGGTGGTTGATTAGATGGCACCCCAACAGATTAAGGATAGGTCTGCCTTCCCCAGACCACTGATTCAAATACTAGTCTCCTTTGGGAACACTCTCACAGACACATGCAGGATTAATACTTTGCATCCTTCAATCCAATGAAGTTGATACTCATTGTATTAACCAACACATGTACTATGGAATAATATGATTTCTCTGAGAGCATATGACTGGGGTGATTAGGGAAGACTTTCATAAGAAGATAGTACCTGAGAGAGATCTGTAGAATTAGCAGATAATAACTAGTTGGGGAAGCAGGCATTCGTAATAATTTATGAAGGGTGTTTTAGGCAGAAGGCACAAACAGTATGGGCTGAGAAGCATGTTAAAATACTTGTTATTAATGACTTTTATAGTATTTTTTCAAGGATTGTGTTTATTTTAATGGAGAACTTCCCCCTTCTTTGACTGTATTATAAGCAGTCTATGAAATTTTTCTCATTATGATTCAAGCAACTTCGAATTATATATGTTAAAATATATAATTATATACCTTGTTTAATAATTGAGATTGGAAAATCACTCAGTTTCCTAAAAATACTTATTATATTTTTATGAATTTAGACATAAATCTCATACATGTGCACACACACTTTATTTTCTCTAAAATGGTTTCATACAAGGAATTTGCAACTTGCTTTTTTTACTTAACAGTATGACTTGAACATTTTCCTTGCCAATATGTATGTATGGTAATTATTCATTGATTTTATGTATACATGTCATTCATATACACATGATATATGAATACATAAATTCATAAATATTAATACATAGGATATGTGAATATATGTGATATGTGAGATATTCTTATGTATATATACTAACTGTATCATGATTTCTATAACCACTGTTGAATAAATGCACATCTAGATTTCTTACAGGTTTTTTTTTTTTTACTTTGAGTGATGCAGCCAAACCCATTCTTGCACGAAAGAGTTTTTGTATCTGCATGAATATTTTTTAGAAAAAAGTTTCTGGAATTAGAATTATAGCTTCAAAGTACAAGTTTTAAAAATTTCACAGCTATTATAACCAAATTCCATTCCTTTACAAGAAGACTTATTAGCTGAAATGTACAAGGATAACTGTTTTTCTGCACACTTACCAAACTAAATATAATTATCTTTAAACTTTTAGCAGAGGGTTCTTGAAATCTGAAGCATCTTCTGTACAAAGTTGATTGCTTTTATAATCCAGTAGGTAGTATCATTGTTTGCATCAGGATATAAAAAAAAATAAGAAGTGGTAGGAATTGTGCCAGAGTAGAGAGGGCTTGCCTAGTATGGAGACATTCAAATTCAAATCAAAACACCAACACAGACAAAAGCAATATAGATCTTGGCTGGAGTCCACCAGCTGGAGCTCATGGAAGTAAAGAGTCTCAGTCAGAAGATAACTGGTCCCACTGTTCATTGTCCTTAAATCATTACAATTGGCTGTCCATCCAACATCTTATATACAGAAGGTAGGCTTTGTCTCTGAATCAGGCTGCTAGATCCACAAATATGAAAATTCCTTGTTAAGAATTGAGGGGGTGTAATTTCACTGGCTGACATCTTAGCATGTGGTAAATTTTTTCTTACTCCTAGGGCAGTCAGTCAACATAATAGAAGAAAAATAATACATATTTAAAGATATCTAATATCCTTTCATTAAATTACATGTTCAACAATGAAACAAATGGTCAGGCACGGTGGCTCACGCCTGTAATCCCAGCACTTTAGGAGGCCAGTGCAGGCGGATCACCAGGCCAGGAGTTTGAGATCAACCTGGATAACATGGTGAAACCCCATCTCAACTAAAAAAATAATAAAAATTAGCCAGGCATGGTGGTGTGCACCTGTAATCCCAGATACTTTGGAGGCTGAGGCAGGCAAATTGCTTGAACCCGGGAGGCGGAGGTTGCAGTGAGCCGAGATAGTGCCACTACACTCCAGCCTGGGCAATAAGAGCAAAACTCCATTTTAAAACAAACAAACAAACAAGAAAGAAAAAGAAGAAACACTTTAATAATACTCTGCTTAATGCTTTGTGCAGATTCAACATATTAATCAAGAAATTGAATTAATTACATTTCCAGTAAAATTCCATGAAACTGATGTTTTAAAAATTCTATTCCTTTTTCTGTTGAAGAAACAGAATATAATGTTTCAATTGATGGTGTTTTGTCTTAAGAATTGATTGAAGCCAATTCATTCAAAACATTGAAAAGTAGGACAGTTTTTGTAGATTATTTATTAAAAAAAAATGTTTTCAATCCACAAATGTTTTCCCAGGCTAGAACATTTCCTCTCTTTTGTTCCCAAACCTAGTCCAAACTATATCACTGACAAATTTGAAAGCCATAAGTATGAGGAACAGCTGGACAAGTTACTGATCTCAATGAATACTTTTTCTGGTTTGCATCCCAATCCTTTCCCTGTTGAGACGCCTTAACATTTTCTTAGCTAGAGGAAGTAAGGGATAAAATTTGATTTTCTCCAACTCAGCATGTCTACTTTAGTGAGCTTCCCAGGCTCCTTTCTAGATTTACCTAGATAACTGGATGATGGCTTGAATTCTTACGAAATTTCATGATTAAAAAATATTTTACCTGTGGGTAAAATCATAAAATTGGTAAAATTGGATGGCAGAGTCACCTGTAGGGGCAGTGTTGACTTCAAAGTTAGTGGGTGGGTCTGTATTGTCAATTCATCTCAGCCATTTATGGATGACTTCTGGTCAACTAATGAAAACTGGTTTGTTGTGTGCATTAGATGAGGTAGAATGTGTAGGGTACCCAGCACTGGGCAAGCACATAGCTCTTAGTAAATGTTACTAGATAGGAAAGGGTTAAAAACATTTTGTTTTCTTTCTTTCTTTCTCTGCCCTGTGGATAACCACAGGGGTTCTGACTCTCTATGCAACTGCTCCACTTTCCCTCTCCACTTCCTGTATAGGCTTTTGAAAAACTGGACTTCTCAGAGAGACCTGGTCCTTTGTGAAAGATTCATGATGACTGCATTCAAAACAACTTTATACCCACGCTTTCAATCTGACACATGGCCTCCCTTGGCCAATCTCTCCTTTTACCTCTTATATTGTTTGATATGGATCATCATTAACATCATCTTCTGCAAGTTTAGAGAAACTCCTAACCTCTCCCCTATCCCCTCCAACCAACTAAAAAGCGCTTCTGGCAGGCTAAAAAGTTAGGTGGTCATGTCCATATTAAACCGGTGATTATTTGTTTGACAGACCTATAGAGTTCAACATGCACAGCAGTATTCCAGTGTAAAGTGGAAATGGTGATTTGATCTTAGCAAATCCATAAGGTAGAAAAATAAAATCAGATGACTCAGACTCTTTCTGCTGCTTGGTTGCTTCTCCCTCCACCAATATCTTTCAAGTAAGGACTGGTTTTTATCTGTAACTGTATAGTATGTTAGCAGAGTTGATCCAGAAAGTAGTGAGGAAATCCTTTAAACAGACAGCACTTAAGGTTGTGCCTTTGGTCATTTACTTATAGTGGGAAGCAGGCCTGAGATTCAAGATTCTCAAATCTACAGATTCAAGAACAGAGACTATATATTGGTTGAATTCAAGAACAGAGACTAATATATTGGTTGAACAAATCTACAGATTCAATAGCAGGGACTAATATATTGGTTGAATGGTCAAGGATATGAAAAGAACAAATATTGTAAACTTTACAAGGGGTGAGGAGTATCTAGTAAGCGCACAGAGTGTGATGATATCTGTACCCTATACAAATGTTTACCAGGAGTTTTCAACTGACAAGAAGGGTCTCCAAGGCACTCTTTCCAGATTTTCCTTCAGGTGTAGGGCCTCATTCCCTCAAATACTGGTCATGTTGTCAAACACTGATGGATCATGGCTGCTTCCTTCTCTGAGGATTACCCGGAATGGTAAGAACTGACTCACTCAAGGATGGTTTCCTTGTCCAGGGGCAGACCACATTCAATTACTAGTAAACGTAGAAGTAAAGCCCAGTCCTCACCTCAATGTAAGAACACTTTGAATGTCCCCAGATATAAAGCTCCCTGTGGAAATGGCTGAGGCTTCTGCTTAAGTTGTAGTGTTTTTTCCTTTTAGAGTTACCAAAGCAGTCCAGGGGTGGTGGCTCATGCCTGTAATCCCAGCACTTTGGGAGGTCAATGCAGGCAGATCACTTAAGACCAGAAGTTCAAGACCAGCCTGACCAGCATGATGAAACCACATCTCTACGAAAATACAAAAATTAGCCAGGTGTGGTGGCATGCACCTGTAATCCCAGCTACTTGGGAGGCTGAGGTAGTAGGATCCTTTCAGCCAGGAGGTGGAGGTTGCAGTTAGCCAAAATTGTGACATTGCATTCCAGCCTGGGCAACAGAGCCAGACCTGTTTCAAAAAAACTAAACAAACAAACAAAAAAACTTTCAAAGCAAAAATTCCACAAATAAGAATAATTCTTAAATATTCCTTAAGAGGTTAATTTCTTTGTTTTTACTGTTTCATGTCAAGTTAACAAATAACAAGTATATTTGATAATTTGATTGATTATAAAGAAAGATGTCTCAAATTTGGGTAAGGCCGATCTAATGGCTCAAAAGACTTGGCTATCTGTAAATGAATAATGGCCTTCTATTTAGGAATTGTAACATAGTTTGTAAGCATTTGTTTTCCAGCATTGGCAAAAAAATCAAAAAACAAAAAACAAAAAAACAAGAGAAATTTTAAACGTGACTTAAGGAAGGTTGCTGCCAATGCAGTAAAAAATACTGATTCCAATCTGACTGAGAATTAGAGATCATAACATACCCATCTGTCTACTTGAGAAGTTGAGCTATTTGCCTTTTAGCTGTCATCATCCATGATGAATATTCCCAGGACTTCTGAGAAGCATTTGCATTATTATTGTTAGGACAGACTCTCAGAGCTTCTGAGATCCAGATGATTGTCACATGTATATGAAGAAAGAGTAAGAAATTAACTGAAGAAGGATTTTATGAAAAAGAGTGAAACAAATGTCAGCTCTGACTATTTATATGGTTTTTAAGGGTTTTTCTTTCTTTCTTTGACTCTATGGGAGCCAAAAACTTTCTGTACGAAGGGGTTTTATGATGGTTGCTACAATTCCAGACCACATTACAGACATAAAGTCCTGGAAATGTTCATTGTGCATGGTGCATTGTGCATGGGAGGCACTCCCACTCTATATTAACTTATCCTACTGTATTGATTTATTTAACTTTTAAGTTCAGGTTTGTTACATAGGTAAACTTGTGTCATGGGGTTTGTTGTACAGATTATTTTATTACCCAGGTATTAAGCCTAGTACCCATAAGTTTTTTTCCCTGATCCTCTCCCTTCTCCCAATCTCCACATTTTGAAAGGCTACATTGTGTGTTGTTCCCCTCAATGTGTTCATGTTTTCTCATCACTTAGCTCCCATTATAAATGAGAACATGCAGTATAGTTTTCATTTCCTGTGTTAGTTTGCTGAGGAAGTGGCCTCCAATTCCATTATTCTTTTTTATGGCTGCATAGTATTCCATGCTGTATATGTACCACATTTTCTTTATATAGTCTATCATTAATGGGCATTTAGGACAGAGCTCCAGAGGAAGGGGCAGACTGCATTGTTTATTAAAGGATTTTATAAACTTTTTGACAAAAATCAGCGGATAGTACTATTTCAAAAGTTCATAATATTTTTATGTAGACTTTTCTTCCACCAATGGGATGTAAGATGCATGATGAATGCCTGCATGAGCAGTTGTTCACATGCAAGGTGGTTGTTATAATTTTTTAGGAGTTACATGAGGAATGGTTATCACTTAGGAATTGCATTTGGCATGATGTTACAGAATTCTAGGTACAGTGCCTGAGACAAAAAGGAATTTGTTTTGGAATAATGTAAGTTTTTTTGAGGCAAGTAGTCCAGGTCTGAGGTGGCAGTCCAATCGGACCATCCATGCTTTAGTCTTCCTATAACTTTATCCCGTTGGTATGTGGCTTTTATTCTGATGGTTTTATGACGGTTGCTACAATTCCAGACCACATTCCAGGCATAGAGAAAAATGAAGAAACAATAAAGAGAGTGAAAATTTTGTTTTAGTAATACAAAACATGTCCATGTACCCTGAGCTGAATATGGCTTGTATCTCATTGAGCAACAATATGTAACATGGTAATGTGGTTTGGCTCTGTGTCCCCACTCTTATCTCATCTGGAATTGTAATCTGAATTGTAACCCCCATATATCAAGGGAGGGGACAGGATGAGAGGGGATGGGTCATGGGAGTAGTTTCCTTAACGCTGTTCTTATGATAGTGAGTTTCACAAGATTTGTTTGCTAAGTGTCTGGTGTGTCCCCTGAGCTCTTTTTCTTGCCTGCTGCCGTGTAAGATATGTCTTGCTTCTCCTTTGCCTTCTGCCATAATCATAAGTCTCCTGAGGCCTCCCCAGCCATGTAGAACTGAGTCAATTAAGCCTCTTCTCTATAAATTACCCTGACTCAGGTATTATCTTTACAGCTGTGTGAAAACTGATTAATATAGAGAATTGGTACTAAAGTGGGGTACTGCTATAAAGATAACATGAAAATGTGGAAGCTACTTTGGAACTGGATAACAGGCAGAGGTTGGAGAAGTTGGGAGGGCTCAGAAGAAGACAGGAAGATGTGGGAAAGTCTGGAACTTCCTAAAGACTTGTTGAATGGGCTGGCTGTGGTGGCTCATGCCTGTAATCAAAGCACTTTGGGAGGCTGAGGTGGGTGGATCACAAGGTCAGGAGTTCAAGTGCCTGGCCTGTCTCCACTAAAAATACAAAAAAATTAGTCGGGTGTGGTGGCACATGCCTGTAATCTCAGCTGCTCAGGAGGCTGAGGCAAGAGAATTGCTTGAGCCTGGGAGGATGGAGTTTGCAGTGAACCAAGAATATGCCACTGCACTTCAGCCTGGGGAACAGAGCAAGACTCTGTCTCAAAACCAACCAACCAACCAAACAAAAAAACCCCCAAAAACATATGGAATGTTGTTTGACCAAAATGCTGATATGAACAATGAAATCCAGGCTGAGGTGGCCTCAGATAGAGATGAGGAACTTATGTTTAAATGGGAAGCAGAACATAGAAGTTTGGAAAATTTGGAGCCTGACCATTTGGTAGAAAAGAAAAAAACCCATTTTCTGGGGAGAAATTCAAGTTGGTTGCAGAAATTTGCATAAGTAACAAGGAACCAAATGTTAATAGCCAAGAAAATGAGGAAAATGTCTCCAGCACATGTCAGAAATCTTCACGGCAGCCCCTCCCATCACAGGTCTGGAGGCCTAGGTAGAAAAAATGGTTTTGTGGGCCAGACGCAGGGCCCCACTGCTCTGTGCAGCCTCAGGACTTGGTGTCCTGTGTCTTAGCCCCTCCAACTCAAGCCATGGCTAAAAGGGGCCATGGTATAGCTTGAGCTGTTGCTTCAAAGGGTGCAAGCCCAAAGCCTTGGTAGTTTCCACATGGTGTTGGGCCTGCTGGCATACAGAAGATAAGAGTTGAGCTTTGGGAGCCTCCAACTAGATTTCAGAAAAGGTATAGAAATGCCTGGATGTCCAGGCAGAAGTCGGCTGCAGGGGTGGAACCCTCATGGAAAACCTCTGCCAGGGCAGTGCAGAAGGAAAATGTGGAGTTGGAACCCCCATGCAGGGTACTTACTGGGGAACAGCATAGTAGAGCCATGAGAAGAGGGCCACTGTCTTCCAGATCTCAGAATGGTAGATTTACTGACAGCTTGCACTGTGCTCCTGGAAAAGACACAGACATTTAATGCCAGTCTGTGAAAGCAGCTTCAGGGGCTGTATCCTGAAGACCCACATAGGCAAAGCTGCCCAAGGGCATGGGAGCCCACCTCTTGTATCAGCATGCCTGGATGTGAGACATGGAGTAAAAGGAGGTTATTTCAGAGCTTTAAGATTTAATGACTGTCTTGCTGGGTTTCGAACTTGCATAGGGCTTGTAAACCCTTTGTTTTGGCCAATTTCTCTTATTTGGAATGGAACCATTTACACAATGCCTGTACCCCCATCATATCTTCAAAGTAACTGACTTATTTTTTATTTTACATACCCATAGGTGGAAGGGACATGACTTGTCTTACATGAGACTTTGGACTTGGACTTTTGAGTTAAGGTGCTAGAATGAGTTAACGACTTTGTGGGGCTTCTGGGAAGGCATGATTAATTTTGAAATGTGAAAATGATGTGAGATTTGGGAGGGTCAGGGTGGAATAATGTGGCTTGGCTCTGTGTCCCTGCCCAAATCTCTTCTGAAATTGTAATCCCCACATGTTGAGGAAGAAACCTGGTGGACGGGAATTGGATCATGGGGGTGTTTCCCCCTATGTGATAGTGAGTGAATTTTCATGAGATCTAGTTGTTTGATAGGTGTTATGTGATTATGATAGTGAGTGAATTTTCATGAGATCTGGTTGTTTGATAGGTATCTGGTATTTCACCTGTACTCTCTCTTGCACCTGCTGGCCATGTAAGACATGCCTTGCTTCCCCTTCACCTTCTTCTATAATTGTAAGTTTCCTGAGGTTTCCCCAGCCATGCAGAACTGTGAGTCAGTTAAATCTCTTTTTAAAATAAATTATCCAGTCCCAGATATTATCTTTATAGTAGTGTGTAAACAGACTAATACATATGGCCATCATAGATGCAAGAGAGGCTGATAAATGTTGATTTTAGTTGGTATATTGACAGTACGTAGAAAGTCTGTAAAAATGAAAGGGAACATAGATATTAGGTAGGCAATATTGGTTCTGACAAAATGGATTTTCACTTCTAAGTACATCACTGCTATTTTACGTTTCTTTCTCAAGCTATGCTCACCATTGCTAGATTTTGTGGACTTACATCACTGCCTACTTTAAAAAGTTGGTGATGCCGTTCTGTACAGTAATTATTTGCATATAAGCAAAGTTGGAGTATGCATAAATATCTCTCTCAGTGCTCATTTTTATGAGAGGAGTGGCTTTCAATGAAGAAATTGCCAAATTATCTCCTAACAGTACTGCCAAATGTGTCATAATATTTTAATATGAACAAATTATTATGTTAGAAATGATTTTCTATTAGATAACCTTAAAAACTCACCTTCTTATTCATGCCACACAAACAAAATCATTCTTTAAACTAGAGAAATCATCTTTACCATAGAGATTGCATGACTATTTTTTTAAAATTACAATTTTTTTATAACTAATAAAACTCATATTGGTGAGGGGAATTTTAGTTCCCCTGTAGTTCAGTCCCAAAAGTAATATCTCTCACTTCATTATCAGTAGAATTACTTGCTCTTTTTATGACTTGTTTTTTTGCTGAATTTCACTTGCATGCTTGCCCTGTAGAGGAAAGTTACAGAGAGCAAACTTCCCAGATGGCTAAATTTCATTAAAAAAGAGTCATCTGGGAATAGAACAACTTGAAAAAAAGTTAAATATTTGTTTACTGCCACCGTCAACTCCTTCTGTCACAGATAAAAATGTTTAAAAAGTCAAATGAAAGCTCATGACATTCTCAATTTCAAAAATGAGTGTGTTACTGATTTCTTATTTCCAAAATAAAATTGACAAAGTGTTGTAACTTAAATTATCTAATTTTAAAATTAGCTCATTTCTATTAATTAAGTAGAAAAGTTTTTGATGTGTCTGGATGGATATTTAGCAGTAGAATACAATGTGGATAGTTGGACAGTTTTTCTTTTCTTTTTTTTAAACTAAGGCATTATAATGTGTTTGTTGCTGTTTCTTTATTGTCAAGTAAAGTGTTATTTAAAAGTACAAAAGAATAGTAACACAACAAAAACTGTAGCAGGAGATAAAAATTAAAAAAAGATATTTTAGTTGAATTTTGATTTACATTGTGCTTAATAGCAATCTAAATTCAAACTAATTTTTTTAGTCATTTCAGAATATTGATTGGCAAGGTATTAAGCTGAACAGAAAGCTTAATATTTGGAAATAGCATTTTTTCCACTAAAGAGTTTTGAAAAAAGGAAAAGGAATAACCTAGAAAATAATGTTTCCCAGGGAAATTAAAATTAACCCAGAAAATTAGATAAAATTAAATGCTTGGTTTCTCCCTTCCTTAATAACTTTTTAATTCATTTATGGTCCAATAGAGATTTTAATTAAGGCTATCCAAGTAACTTGTCAACTAAGATGTTTTGCTGGGGGCAATCTTCACTGTCAAAAGAAAAAAAATGATTGAAATAGCTCATGAGATAAGTAACGCACACAGACATATATGCACTGTAAAAAAATGTCCCTGCCCTTTGTACTAACCTTGTTGGATAATTTGAGTGGGTTTTTAAGTTCTTTCTGATTGCCATGTTTGTTTGTTTTTCTTGAATTATTGAGTTATATTAATTATTTTATTTGGTTTTAGAATTCCAGCTTCTCAGTGCAATGTTTTTCCCACTCAGTAAAAAAAAAAATGGGAGCCTGGTAAAATTCTTGGGGAGAAGCAAAAAAATGAAAACTAATATTTTGTTTTTTCTATTTGCCATATTGTCTAATCTAAAAATTCTACCAGCAATTTTTATAAAAAATGAAATGTCACTGTGAAATAAATTGATGAGATTATATTTATTTAAGAAATATAAACATTCTTACTTAATGGTTTGTCAATTTTGTGCCATTTAAACCAGGTACTCAGAAAAGAAGTTTTTCCTTACAAAATCAAACATTTTATAAAGTCTGTGTTCAGTGTTTCTATAATCCCATTCTATACTAACTTAGTACTCTCACATTCTTTTTTAACATTATTTATTTATTTATTTATTTTTAATTTTTTTATAAAGATGGGGTTTCAACATCATGGCCAGGCTGGTCTTGAACTCCTGACGTCAGGTGATCCACCCACCTCGGCCTCCTGAAGTGCTAGGATTACAGGCGTGAGCCACCACGCCTGGCCTCTCACTTGTGCTTATCATGCCAGAATCTCATATCTTCTTCTGCCTTCTACCTACCAAGCAACCCCCACAGTAGTGGTTCTTCCTAATAGAGGTTTCATAAATATTCACTGAATAAATGATTGTGGGGGTAGAATAAATGATTGTGGGGGTAGAAGTTTTCTGACCTTCAGTTATAGCAAGATTGTGGCATCTTGAATTCAGAAGCTGGGACAAAGGATGCTTGATTGTAGTGGAAGTAGGAGTCCCCTTGGTGAGCTGGTTTTACAGTATGGTCCTGAAAGTAATTTCTGGAAGTACATTATAGAGAAGTTCTTTAATTCTATGAGTAATTTTGAAAACACCAATTCCTGTTTAACACACTTTGCTGTTTAAAGTAGCCAGAGTGTTTTCTGTTACAGTGAGCCAATGCAATATTTGATACCAAAAGGCATTACAATAAACAGACCTCAAGTTGGTGATAAGGGATTTATTATCTGATGTGGTTAGATTTGAAGACAGTGAGGAGCAGGTTACCATTAGACAGGACACATTTTTTTTTTTTTTTTTTTTTTTTTTTTGAGACAGAGTTTCGCTCTTGTTACCCAGGCTGGAGTGCAATGGCACGATCTCGGCTCACCGCAACCTCCGCCTCCCAGGTTCAGGCAATTCTCCTGCCCCAGCCTCCTGAGTAGCTGGGATTACAGGCACACACCACCATGCCCAGCTAATTTTTTGTAGTTTTAGTAGAGACGGGGTTTCACCATGTTGACCAGGATGGTCTCGATCTCTTAACCTCGTGATCCACCCGCTTCGGCCTCCCACAGTGCTGGGATTACAGGCTTGAGCCACAGCGCCCGGCCGACAGGACACATTTTTAATTCATTACTCCAATCATTAAAATATTGAGAACAGATCAAATGATGGTTGCTGTAGCATATTACAATGTGTATAAGTTATACAAGGACTATTGAGTGAGGTAGTTCCAGAAAATTCTATTGGAGAGTAAATGATAGAATCAGAGCTTTAAATTCGAAATAAATTGATAGGATTATGTTTATTTAAGAAAGGCACTATACCAGAGATTTTCTATGACTATTCCTAAAATAATTTCTAATAGCCACAGGGTTTATGTAGATATTTCTCATGTATAGAATCTGATTATTTTTATTTCTGGAATTTTAACATAAACTAGGTTTACAGTCTTCATGTGTTTCTTCTGAAAGTTAGAATTTATTTGAAAAAAGTATAACATAGTAATATGGAATAAAATATTTTGGAGTCTTCAGATACATGTGAGTGCCTCAAACCCCAAAATTTCCCAGAACTTTTTTTTTTAATTTATTTTATTGCATTTTAGGTTTTGGGGTACATGTGAAGGACATGCAAGATTGTTGCATAGGTACACACGTGGCATTGTGATTTGCTGCCTTCCTCCCCATCACCCATATTTGGCATTTCTCCCCATGCTATCTCTCCCCAACTCCCCACCCCCCACTGTCCCTTCCCTATTTCCCCCCAACTGACCCCAGTGTGTAGTGCTCCCCTCCCTGTGTCCATGTGTTCTCATTGTTCAACACCTGCCTATGAGTGAGAACATGGGTGTTTGATCTTCTGCTGGGTATATATCCAAAGGATTATAAATCGTTCTACTATAAGGACACGTGTACACGAATGTTCATTGTAGCACTGTTTACAACAGCAAAGACCTGGAACCAACCCAACTGCCCATCGATGATAGACTGGATGGGGAAAATGTGACACATACACACCATGGAATATTATGCAGGCATCAAAAATGATGAGTTTGTGTCCTTTGTAGGGACATGGATGAACCTGGAAACCATCATTCTTAGCAAACTGACACCAGAACTTTTTTATCAGTAGAATCCATCTGTCTTCATTGGTCTCATGACCTGGTCTGTGTTTGTTCAAAGATCCTGTATTAAATTCATGAGCTTATTATCTTGCAGGCAGATGCAAATTCTCATTTCTGATCCCTATTAACTATCACTGTCCTTTTCTATAACTAGAGTCAGAATACCCTACAATCATAAATTTAAACCTCAGAGGAAAGGGTTACACATGAAAAACTTTATAAAACTTTTAAAACTTATACTAGCCCGAAGCTGGAGAGCTTGTGGTGCAATAGACACTGAGGGACTATACCAGGGAGAGGAAAACACGGCTGAATTTATTAATTTTGGGTTCTTAAAAAATGCTATACCCTGTGCTTGAGTAGATGAGAGAAACTTGGTTTGTTCTTTAAAACTAGACTAAATAGAGCCTGTACTGTACTGAATGAAGCTTAGGATTCTAGAAATTATTATGTATAAGGTAGAGGAAGTAATCTAATATTTAGGAAGAAAAGACATACATGTTTTTCTTTCACCAAAATACCAAGACATAAATTGACAAGGAAGGCATTACCTTTCTTACATAACTATGTAGTGGTTGTTTTTTCTAGACTTGAAAGGAGGAAAAAGGTAGGAGATGCTGCATAATAAAGTGAACTACTGATTTCAATAAAAAAGTTAATTTAATTATACAGGCGAAGTGAGCATGCTACCAAGATAGGATATGACCCAAGGAGTCAGAATGGTTTGAATTTGTCCAAATTAATTAATATAATTAATTGATCATGCAATATCTAGGACTGAAAAAGATGGGGAGTCTACAGAGTTTTCGAATAGGAAAGTAACCAGGAACACTTGGGGAAGACCCATTGCATATACATATACATATTTCAAATATTTCTCTTGTCTTTCTGCAAACCTGTAGCCAAAGTAATATTGGACTGTGAAAAGTGATATACCCAGGCCTTCATATATATATATAAAACACTTTTTCCTGAAAATAAAAAGCAGATAACAGTTTCAGAATGCCACTAGGAGTACCAGTCAAAGAAAAGGGGGGAAATTAAATTATTCATGTAAATGGAGTTTTTGACCCAATCTGTGTTTCACAATGGTCCTAGCAGGTCTGGGAAGAATGTTTCTATGGTTATTTATTTAGCTGCTGAGTTAATATCAGGAATAAATATATTCAGCAATAGCATCACCACATTGACTCTTGAACTAGTAAAGGCTCTTACAGTAAAAATTGGCCAGCTCCTAGAATATTCTATTTTTACTCAAAAAGTACATCAAAGTCAATACTTGATCCCTAGAGGAACCATTAGTGGCACCATTAACTTCTTAAAAAATGGATGTAAAAATGATATCTATATACACCCACTTAAATTGACAATTTGACCTGTACAGAAGATTGGAAAATCTTATAGGAAAGTAGATTAAAATACATTTTATCAGGAGATGACTGCAATTGCAGATGCTATTTCACATGTTGTATATTTGGGAAGCAAAGTAAATATAGCTGATGGTGTCTATGTAACTTCATGTGTTTTTTTTCTCTGAGTTAATAAACAGTTTACTTTTACTTTATTGGCACAGCAGTATGCTTTCTTTATCCTGCCTTAGGGTTAGAACAACTTTCTAACTCTGCTAATTGTACTGAGAAAGAATGTAATCATTTTGCCATATTTATGAGGACTACATTTATCAATTATATGGATGATATCACGTTATAGTTCACTGGTGAGAAGAACATAGTGAGATGAAATGATAAAACGTGAAGTAGGGGTTACAAGTAAATTCTATGCAGGATATGTTGGGAATTGTTAACTTTATACTTCGGTTTAAAAGTTGGCAATCTTTTTCTGTGAAGAATTAGATAGCAGCTTTTTCACAACACACTTGCCTCCAGAGCATGTGCTGTTAAAACCACCCCTAAAAGCCAAAATGGGAAAGGAAGAGATTTATAACAACATTGTTGTCATTGGTCACATAGATCTGGGCAAGTCCATGACTACTGGCCATCTGATCTCCAAATATGGTAGCATCAAAGAAAGAATCATTAAAAAATTTTAGAAGGAAGTTGCTGAGGTGGGAAATGGTTCCCTTAAGTATGTCTGGGTCTTGTTTAAACTAAAAGCTGAGCATGAATGTGATATCACCATTAAAATCTCCCTGTGGAAATTTGAGATCAGCAAGTACTACGTCACTGTCATTGACACCCCAGGAAACAGAGGCTTTATCAAAAACATGATTATAGGAGTATCTCAGGCAGACTGTGTTGTCCTTATTGTTGCTCCTGGTGTTGGTGAATTCGAAGCTGCTATCTCCAAGGATGGGTCAACCCATTATCATGTCCTTCTTGCTTACACTCTGGGTGTGAAATAATTGTTGGTTTTAACAAAGTGAATTTCACTGAGCCACCCTATAGCGAGGAGAGATATAAGGACATCATTAAGGAAGTCAGCATTTACATTAAAAAGACTGGCTACAAACTTGACATGGTAGCATTTGTGCTAGTTTCTAGTTGGAATGTTAATAACATGCTGGAGCTGTGATGGTTAATACTGAGTGTTAACTTGATTGGATTGAAGGATGCAAACTATTGTTCTGGTATGTCTGTGAGGCTATTGCTAAGGAGAATAACATTTGAGTCAAGGGACTGAGAGAGGTAGACCCACCCTAAATCTGGGTGGCACCATCTAATCAGCCACCTGCTTGACTAGAATAAAAGCCGGCAGAGAAACGTGGAAGGACTAGACTGGCTAAATCTTCTGGCCTCCATCTTTCTCCCACGATTGATGCTTCCTACCCTCTAACATTAGACTCAAGTTCTTCAGCTTTTGGAATCTTAGACCTACACCAGTGGTTTGCAGTGGCTCTTGGGCCTTTAACTACAAACTAAAGGCTGCACTGTCAGCTTTCCTACTTGTGAGGTTTTGGGACTTGAATTCCGTGCTCCTCAAATTGCAGATGGCGTATTGCGGGACTTCATCCTGTGATTGTGTGAATCAATACTCCTTATAAACACTCTTTCATATATACATCTATATTAGTCCATTTTCACACTGCTGGTAAAGACACACCTGAGACTGGGGAATTTACAAAAGAAAGAGGTTTAATGGACTTATAGTTCCAAGCGACTGGGAGGCCTCATAATCATGGTGGAAGGCAAGGAGGAGCAAGTCAAGTCTTACATGGATGGTAGCAGTCAAAGAGAGAGAGCTTGTGCAGGAAAACTCCTCCTTATAAAACCATCAGATCTTGTGAGACCCACTCACCATAACGAGAACAGCATGGGAAAGACCCACCCCCATGATTTGACCACCTCCTACCAGGTCCCACCCACAACATATGGGCATTCAAGATGAGGTTTGTGTGCGGACACAGCCAAACCACATAAACATCTATCCTATTAGCCCTGTCCATTTAAAGAACCCTGACTATATGAGAACCAAGTCCTCACATGTCTTAGTTCAAGGGATGGAGAGTCACCTGTAAAAATGTTAATGCCGTGGAACCACACTGCCTGAAGCTCTGGATTGCATCCTACTACCAACTGATCCAACTAACAAGCCCGTGTATCTGCCTCTCCAGGATGTCTACAAAATTGGTGGTATTTATATTGTTGCTCTGGGCTGAGTGGAGACTGATGTTCTCAAGTCCAGCATGGTGGCCATCTTTGCTCCAGTCAATGTTACAACTGAAGTAAAGTCTGCTAAAACGCAACATGAATCTTTGAGTGAAGCTCTTTCTGGGAACAAAACGGGTTTCAATGTCAGGAATGTGTCTGTCAATGTTGCTGGTGGCAGAAAAAATGATCCACAAATGGAAGCAGCTGGTTTCACTGCTCAGGTGATTATCCTAAATCACCCAGGCCAAATCAGTGCTTTCTATGCCCCTGTACTGGATTGCCACACAGCTTACATTGCTTGCAAGTCTGCTGAGCTGAAGGAAAAGATTAAATACCATTCTGGTAATAAGCTGGAAGATGGCTCTAAATTCTTGAAATCTGATGGTGCTGCCATTGTTGATATGATTTCTGACAAGACTACGTGTTTTGACAGCCTCTCTGACTATTCTCCTCTGGGTCATTTGCCTGTTCATGATATGGGATAGACAGTTACTATTGGTGTCATCAAAGCAGTGGACAAGAAGCCTGCTGAAGCTGGCAAAGTCACCAAGTCTGCCCAGAAGCCTCAGAAGGCTAAATGAATATCATCCTTAATACCTGCCACCCCAGGCTTAATCAGTGGTAAAAGAATCATCTCAGAACTTTTTGCTTCTATTGGTTATTTAAGTTTAATAGTAAAAGACTGGTTAATGATAAGAATGCATCATAAAAACCTTCAGAAAAAAAGAATGTTTTATGGACCCATTTTGTTTTTTTTAATATGCGGTGGTTTTAAGTTATTAGTTTTTTAAATCAGTACATTTTAATGGAAACAACCAAAAACCTGTCACAAAATTTTGAGACCTGTTAAAACTAAGTTTAATGAGAACAAGTCAGATGCTATCTGAATAGTAATAAGGCCAAGAGAATAAATCAAGAATATTAGAGAATCTAACGATATTAAATAACTCATGTTAACAAGACAGAAAACAAATGTCTATAACATTTTTGTTGGTGAAATTAAAAAATAATAAAATCGAGAACATTTTACAATACAATGATGTAAGAAAAAGGGTGAAATTTTATTTGATTTTGGGGGCACATATTATTTTGCTTATTTGATGTTCAAAATTAGTGGTGCATATTTCAAAATTGATTGAAAATATTCATCTTTTCATGATAATTTCTAATACAAATTGGTGTATTTCAGCTTTGAAAATGTCTTTTTATACAAGTAATTACTGCCAAAGACTGATATAAATCTATGAGCATATGATTTTAATTGAGTATATTTAATGCTTGGAAGGCATTTATATGTTTCTATTAGATTTTTCTCTTGATATTTACCATTTATCATGTCATTTTATTGCAGATTTATAATTTCTACTTGAAGATTAAGTGGAAGCTCTGCAATTGCACAGTCAAGTGGATTCTGAAATACAGATTTTCCTTTGCATTTGTATAGAGGTTCCCAAGACACTGTTGGAACTGTAGTTTGATCTTGTAAAATATACTTACTACAACTTTGTATGAGAATGAATTTCTCACTTTTTAAAATTTGATAGCATGTTTAGTATATAAAGTAGCTTAACATTATGTGTGATCCCATCAACATTTAATTGTCATTGAAATAACTTTGCCGTAAGTTTTGCATACATGTTGTTTTGGCTTGGAATTTAAATTCAATTCATTAAGAAAAATAAATCTGTAGTGAAAACTAAATTCCAAAGCCATTCAGTGTTCAATAACAGTAGTTAAAGGCATTTCTTTTCACTTATAAAGAAATCCATCCTTGGCTTGAACTAAAAATGCAATAAATGTTTAAGTCACTAAGATGTAGTATGTTAGGGTATGTTAGGATATTTAACTTCTATTTCTGACAAAAATTCTTGGAAACCAGTGATAGTTAGGTTCTCAAAAGCGATAAAGTTCACTGTTGACACTACATGAAAAAGCCAAATGTTTCCTGGAATGTACTTGCTGAAGAATTCAATGGATAACCATAGGCCTTAAACATCTTACATTTTTATAACTTTTTAATTTGTCCAAGTAAACACTTTTAGCTCCAAACATATGTTACCACCATAAATTAGGAAATATCATTAGAATCTGCTTGAATTTGTGCTAAATTAATGTTTTCTTAAATTCTTTTTATAATATTCTTAATTGGTGTTTTTCCAATTAGCTTATTCAGTGAACTTAAATTTTCAGTTAATTCACACTTAGCATTGACACTTTAAACAACTGAGTGATAGAGTGGTCCCTTGGTGTCTACAGGGGATTGATCATAGGATATCCTTTGATGTCAAAATTCAAGGATGTTTAAGTCCGCTTATAAACAATGCAATAGTATTTGTATATAATCTATGGACATCTTCCTGTATACTTTGTTTTATTTTTTATTTTATTTTACTTTATTATTATTATTATTTTTTAGAGAAAGAGTCTCACTCTGTTACCCATACTGGAGTGCAGTGGTGTAATCATAGGTTACTGTAACCTCAAACTCCTGGGAAAAAGCAATCCTCTCACTTCGGCCTCTCAAGTAGCTGGGATTACAGGTATGTACAGCAGCTTGGCTATTTTTTATTTATTTTATTTTATTTAATTAATTAATTTTTTTTTTGTAGAGATGATGTCTTGCCCAGGCTGGTCTCAAATTCCATGCCTCATCTCTTGTGTGCATGTGTGTGCGTGTTTTACTTCTTTTTTCTTAATGACCATTTTGAGTGGTGTAAGATATCTCAGAGTGGTTTTAACTTTCATTTATCTGATGATTAGTGATGTTGAACCTTTCTTCAAATGTTTGTTGGCCACTTGTATTTCTTCTTTTGAGAAATGTCTGTTCATCTCCTTTGCTTAGTTTTTAGTTTGGTTGCTTGCTTTTTCTTGTTGGGTTGTTTGAGTCCCTTATAGATACTGGACATTCGTCCTTTGCTGGAGGTATAATTTGCATGTATTTTCTCCTGTTCTATATGTTGTTGGTTCACTCTGTTGATTATTTCTTTTGCTGTATGGGCGCTTTTTAGTTTAATTAGTCCCATTTGTGTATTTTTAATTTATTGCCTTAGCTTTTGGGTCCTTCATTACAAATTTTTTGCCTAGGCTGATGTCCAGAAGAGTCTTTCCTAGAGTTTCATCTAGAATTTTTGTAGTTTCAGTCTGTTATCCATCTTGAGATAATTTTGTATATAGTGAGAGATAGGAGTCCAGTTTTATTCTTCTGCACTTGGCCAGCCAACTTTCCAAGTACCATTTATGGAATATGGTGTCCTTCCTCCATTGTTTATTTTTGTCACTTTTGTTGAAGATCAGTTGTTTGTAAGTATTTGGATTTATTTGTGTGTTTTCTACTTTGTTCCATTGATCTCTGTGTCTACTTTTCTGCCAGTTCTATGCTGTTTTAGTTACTATTGTATTGTAGAATAATTTGAAGTCAGGGAGTGTGATGCCTCTCAATTTATTCTTTCTGTTTAGGATTGCTTTGGCTATTCAGGCCTTTTGTTGTTGTTCCATGAACTTTAGAATTTTTTTCTAATTCTATAAGGAATGCTGTTGTTATTTTGATAAAAATTGCTTTGAATCTCTAGATTGGTTTGGTATCATGATAATATTAATGAAATTGATTCTTCTAATACATTGCATGATAAGTTTTTCCATTTGTTGTGTTGTGTAACATTTCTTTCTTCAATATTTTATAGTTCTTCCTGCAGAGACCATTCATTTTTTTGGTTAAAAGTATTCTCACTTTTTTTTTTTTTTTTGTGGCTATAATAAATGGAATTGTATTCTTGATTTGGTTCTCAGATCCAGTGTTATTGTTGTATAGAAATATAAAAATACTACTGACTTTTGTACATTGATTTTGTATCCTGAAATTTTCTTGAAGTTGCTTATCAAATCTAGAAGTCTTTTGGAGAAGGTGTTAGGGTTTTTGTTTTTTTTTTCAAAGATGTATGATCATGTTGTCAACAAATAGATAATTTTACTTTCTCTCTTTCATTTTGGATGCTTTTTATTTTTATTTTTCTCTTGCCTGATTGCTCTGACTAGGACTTCCAGTATTATGTTGTATAGTAGTGGTGATGATGGACATCCTTATCTTGTTCCAGTTCTTAGACAAAACATTTTCAACTTTTCTTTAATTCGTATAATGTGGGCTTTAGGACTGTCATATATGGCTTTTATTATTTTGAGGTATGTTTCTTTGAGGCCTTGTTTTTTTTTTTTTTTTTT